>NW_008686502.1:7708-49000 GCF_000695815.1 Acanthisitta chloris
GAATTAATCTTCCAGCACTGGGAACATCCATTTTTGAGCTAATTTTGAGTCAAACTGCACTGTTTTCTGTGCTGAATGACAAAGCCATTGGTCTTCTTTGCGTTCCCCTGGCTTGGGTCTGCTCTCTGCTGTAAAGAAGACTCTGGCTCTCCAGGGAGCTTTTCTAAGCTGTACTCTGCCATGAGCTGCCTGTTTGCTACCTCTGTTTCTCTCTCCCTCCGTGCTCCATCTTCCTAAAGTTTTTTTCCCAAGCAGAAGATGCTTAGTTCCTCTGGGAGAAGCAGCAGATTCCTTGCTTTCCTCTTCTTCCTGGAGATGCCCTGCTGATCCAAAGTGCAGTAGGCAGGAGCAGGTAGAAAGACTATTTTCCTTTCTATTGCCCAGCTTCAATTTTAAATTTCATTTATTTAAAGATATATTTATTTTATTTTATTTTTGTACAGGAAACAAACAGTTAGAGCCACCTTTCCAGAATCTATCAGTGGTCATCAGTTCACCCCTCACTGACAGCTGTCTGTCCAAGCTGTCTGGTAGCAAATCAATCTGAAGGTTTATCAGCTTTGAGTCCTAGTTGTATAATGTACTTCTAGAGTGTTTCCAGTTCAAGTTGTCCATTTTTTAACTCACAATTAAAAATCTGAGTGGATATCCACTGTTAGAGCAGATGACTGGAACATGATGTGGGGGCTGTCATACTTTTTTTTTTTTTTAAGGATGCTATAGACTCTCATAAAAAGCATTTGTCTCTTAAAAGCATATTTTCCCCTTTGACACCCTCTCCCTGTGAAGGTTTTGCTGTGGCAGTGACCTCTGGTCTGTAAAATTTAGATCAAGAGTCTGTAAAATTTAGATCAAGAGATAAAACAAAATGCGTTTCTACCACATTAACATCCTGGGGGCACAGAAGGGTTTTTGTTTCTTTACTCTTTCTCTCCTTTCTCCTCCTTTTTTTTTCTGCAGCAGTTCTGGTGAAATCACAGCAGATGTTTTTCCTTAAAGTTCTTAAAAAGTGGAAAAGCCATTCTTATCCATCTCACTCTTCCAGCCTCTTCTTATTTTTCTCCTCAGTAGAATTCAGTATCCAGTTCCTGGCACCAAACTGAAGGTAGCTTAAAATAATACCAATGCGTTGAGTGTCTGACAGGAGAATAAATTCATTGTTGAGTTAGGACCTATTTGATTTGAATGAAATGAAATGCCTCTAAATGTAAGAATGAAAAAACATGACATACCTCAAACTCAGATCCATTTTATGGTGTTACCCCATAATCCTTTTATTCAGACATGCATGACCTATGTGTTATCAGCAATGGACAGCCTAAGACTGCTATGACTAGGGAATTTAAACTCCACATTTTCTTTAATAAAACCTTTTTGTGGCTATTGGATGGGATCTGTTACTCTGCTTGCTTAGACTGAAGATTCAGTGCTGCTCTTTTTAATACTTGGCATTGAACAATGGGGGAAGGAATGAATTTAAAATAACTAACTTTGTATTTATGATGACTAAGGACACCATTCTGCAGAAATTTGCCTTCTAGTGAGTTTGCAATATTCTTTCAATGAACAGCACAGGGGATTTTTTTTGTGGTATAACAAGATTAATATGGTGAAAAATACATATATAATGGATATTGTGTATTTCTTAGGTTTTTGATGGATTGGATTGTCTTGTCCAGTTCATATTAACTACTAGACTGATTTTTAATTTTTTTCAATAAAGCTGGTAACTGTGAAGGAAATTCAACTTTATGATCTGTTTAGATATACAAGCTGTAGTCCTGATAGCACAACCCAGTAGTCACTTAACTGACTTGTCCCATGCCAGTGATATTAATATCCTTCTGTTCCTTCAGGGAGTATTGAGATAAACTCAGACTGTGAGCAGGTATTAATAAAGCCTGCTGTACTGTGAGCATGTGCCCTATGCCCCAATTTCTGTCTTACCCACTACAATTATTTAACATAAATCTAATTATCCCTGGGATCATCAGCTCTGTCTGATCTGACTGAAGTGCACAGAATGGTCGAGCAGTTATTTCAGTGATACTGACATACAACTGATGGCCAACAGCACCATAGGAAGCTTGATTTTCTTAGGAAATGGGCTGAAATATCTGAAACAGAAACAAGTCTGAAAGCCAAAACATACCTGCAGCCCAGTCAGAAGTTCACCAGGACTTTCTGGAGTGGTCACATTTTGAGGGTTTGCTTGTTATTGACAGACACATAGAGGCTGCAAAAGAGGTTTTAATTGTTCCTTGGCTGTAATGGGAACATGGATTGCTGTGTGATTTATTTGGTTCAGGTTCCTCTTCAGAATACCCAATGGGAAAATAAGTAGTAATCAGCTTTAGTGGGGCAAGGAAAACCTGCATAAATAAGTTTGAGAGTAGTAAGTGTGATCAGGAATTTCTCTACATTTCTGCAAAATTCCAAGTCATTAAAAGCTGGTGCAGAAGTTATTGATATTACAGCTTTGAATCAAACACCTGCAGTTTGCATATGGTGCCTGAGTGTGAGATTCAGCCAACTTCCCACACAGAGGGACAGGAGATACCTGTAAGGTCCAGAATCTTCTCCTGAGCTGCAAGGATACCTCTTTCCACTTAGACTAGCAGACTTTTTAAGGGTAGCTGAGTAGCCTAAGGTAGAACAGCTTTTAATGCCTAATGAATAAACAGGTGATAATATCTCCATTCTCTCTGTGCAAATAAGTCAGTGCTTATCCCCTAATTAGGACAGCAGAAGGGAAAGTGAGCCTGCATCTCTCAAGACAGTATCAAATTATCAAGGGAGACAGCTTCTCCAGGAGAGTGTTCAGTCCCTGCCCTCGGTGGGACTATAAGCTGCCTGGATCTGCCTTTTGGGGAAAGAGAGAGAATAAGTACGAATTTATTCGTTTATTTTGATGGGAGGTGGGATATGTACACATTCAGCAAGAGCAGGAAAGTGGCTCTTCTTGCACCTACCAGAAGAAATTCTTGCTCCTGCAAGGAGACACTAGAAAATAAAATGTGGTGGAGGCATCACTGCAAGCTTTTTTGCCTTGTTCTGTGACCTTAGTCAAAAGTGTGTGAAAAGCACATCCTGTATTGGATCCTTCACAGAAATCAATGAAGGAATGCCTGGACTTGTATCCTGAGAGAGCCCATACATGGATTAGGAGCTCAGGTGCTCACTGAGGCATGCTCCAAAACAAACTAAAGGGAGTTGGCAGTCTTAAAACTTAAGGACTGCTTGGTTCATGTGTCTTACAGTGTGGTTTTAGAGGTTATAGATTTATGCATCTGTTACAAACCTGGGGAAAACTGCACTTGCTGTCTGTCAAGCTCTCCCTGCTTTTGTTGTTCTCTTTAGCAGATGGATAGTGGGAAAAGCTAGCAAATATCTTCCTGTGAGGTAGGATTGCTCATGCTGAACACTTCCTAGTATTCTTCCTTAGTGTTTTTTTTAGAAGGTCCCATGGTAATCTCTAAGCAGTCTCACAGCTGATGCTATCATATTGTTTAGTAAGTTTTTCCTAATACTATACTTACAGTTTTCCTAATTCCTTCCCTTTATGCTTAGCTATCTGCTTTGCTATCACTCTTGAGACACTCTGTTCAAGCTGAATTATTTGCCTGTTCCTGGGGACCTTTTCATCAAAGAACTACAATGTTAGCACTATGAGTTGCAGCATTTTTTGCCTCTTTATTGATCTTTTATACCGATCATACGTGTTTGGAGTAATTTACATCTTTTTTTTCTTCTCTCTTTCCCATTGATTTTAACAGGATATCTTAATGGAAAGATATCCCCAGTGCTGACCCAATTTTCTTAGATGGTGTCTTTTAGCCCTAACATAGAGGATTCTTGAAGAATCTGGTAATTTTGCAGATGAAGAAAATGGGCTGGATTCAGGAGGAAGATGTTATAGTCTGAATAATTCTCTTGGCATATTTTTTCCACTTCAAGCTGCAGTGTTTTCACTGTCAAATTTTTTTATGGGCATGTGATCTAGACATGTTGGGTTGTTTTGTGGACATCTGCAGCCCATGAGGATGGGACACTGTGTGTGCTCTGTGTATGTTCTGAGGATGTGAACTACGTGACTGTATTGGCACCATGCATGAGCTAACAAGCACAGCACCAAAGGTTACAAGGTTTTGATCAGCTCAGAGCTCAGGGAAAACATACTCCTATCTAGCCAGAAACATTCCCAGTCTCCCTGACATATTCTTTCAATTGCAAGCTCTTAGGGCTGTCTTCTGCTTTGTGTGCAGGGCTGAGCACACATCAGTGCTCTGAGTGAAAATGATAGTCTCTGAAAAGAAAGATAACAGCAAACATAAACAGATACCTCAATATTTTGCTCAGTATAATTTCTGATTAAAGAAATATCCCATGAATTCCTGAGGGACACATTTCTTTGCAGGCAGTGACAACCTTTGTAGCTGTCGAAGTGTAAGAAAAGCTTCTGCTGAAAGATGCTATTAAAAGAATCAAATGTTCTGTTGATATAAACACGCTACTGCTTCAAATTTCCTATTTCTGAAAGAAATACATATTTTGCTCAGTATAATTTCTGATTAAAGAAATATCCCATGAATTCCTGAGGGACACATTTCTTTGCAGGCAGTGACAACCTTTGTAGCTGTCGAAGTGTAAGAAAAGCTTCTGCTGAAAGATGCTATTAAAAGAATCAAATGTTCTGTTGATATAAACACGCTACTGCTTCAAATTTCCTATTTCTGAAAGAAATACATTTAGAGAAGTCTGTAAAATAGTCCTTTTGCCTGGAACCACCATACAAGTCATCATCTTTAATAGATAAACTTTCCATTAAGAGCTAGACAAGGTGCAAGTTTTTCTTGCAGTAGTCAGAAATAAGAACAATAAGTGTGTGGGAGAAATGCATCAATTTGGTTAGGAACATCAAAGCGTGTTCCTATCTGAAATACAGACAAATTGGTTCAGAGAAGGCTCCAGGTATAGAATTATTGACCCTGGAGGATAAGATACAGAATAACCTTCCTAGGCTGTACTTTGTCAATTTTAAGTAGTGTTTGCGAGGTGAGTAGTTTAACAGTTTCATCCCCCTCAGCAAAATGTTAATAGTAGATGCATCAGAGCTTTTCCTAAAAGTTTCTTCCCCTTATAAATTACCCTGTTGTAAAAGTATATTAATGTTCTCTGCATCTATTAATCTTCTGCAAGACAATATGAATAAATCCAGCTGATTGATGTAACTCATAAAAGCACATAATTGTCTCTCTTTTGCCGATCTGGTTGCTAATTTTGTGATGTGGTCTCAATTCTGTGACCAACTATGGTGTGTCACAATCCTGGAAGCAATGGGGTCTGCAGTATTACTTCCATGTGTAGGGTGAAAGATTAACCCACTAGATCACAATGAGTCTTTTTTTTTATTATTACAAATGTAAATACAAGTCTCATAAGTTAACTTCTGAGATAAATTCTTCTTTCACATGGTGCTAATTGTGTGTCTGCTCTGTGGTATTTTTAAATCTATCAGGCAAAAAAATATTCTGTTTTATTCAAAATGCTTTTGAGCCATTTACCCAAGAAGTGCAGTGTCTTCCAGACAACTCAAATAGGAAGAAGTCCTAGCTATATTACCAAGCAAGGAAGAACATCTTGTGACATATTCAGTATATATGTATGTATATATATATGTGGGTGGATAGGTGTGTAAGACAATGTCCTGGGAAGTTAGCAGGTCTCTTTAAGTCTACCACACAATACAAATAAGACTTTTGTTTCAAGGAATGTGTACATTAGAAACAGGGGAAAAAATTGCTAAATTCAGTTGTATGATGTCATTCAAATCCTAAAATTCAGATTATCAACTTTGGCCAAACATCAACAACTGTCAACAGTATATTTTAAAAATAACTTCAAAATGAAAACTGAAGCAAAGAAGATTGGTTCAATCATCTTCTTTGGGAAGATTACTTTTTGGGGGGAGTGTGTTATTTTGTTTATACTTTGATTTCCAGCAAACTACGTCAAAACTTTTCAGTAGTGACAGGCTTAAATGTTCATAATCACTACAAAATCTCTCTGTGAATTCAGTCTATAGTCTTAAGAAGAATAGAGCTCCATTTGTTATTGATGTCCTGTTAGCATATGACTCATTAACCACTACCTTCTGAGCCTCAGTCCAGCTGGTTTTCACCCAAACAGTAGTCTGCTGGTCAAGGCAGCAACATCCCAGCTTGGAGACAGAAATGCTTGGGAGACTGTGTCAAAACCTTTGATGAAGTAGATAACATTCTTCTGCTCTCTCCTCATCCACAGATCTAGTCTTTTGATAAATATTTGGCAATCAGTTTAGTCAAGCATGGTAAATTTAGTAAATCCATGGTAAATCTATGCTGGCTTTTCCCAGTCATCTTCTTCCCCTTCATGTGCCCACATATGACTTTAGAAAGGATTTGCTCTATGATTTCCCCAGGGACTGAAGTGAGTCTGAGCAGCTGGTAATATCCCAGATTGTTTTCAGCCTGTGTGAGAACAGTTGCTACGTTTGGGTGTATTCCTGATCGTCAGGGCCCTCCTGTAGTCTTCAAAACCTTTCAAACTTAATAGTGAACAGCCTCACACTTCCATCAGACAGCTCTTTCAGCACACTTGAATGACACCTGTCCCTCCCTCTGGACCATGCACAAGTTCAGATTGCTCAGGGGACCCCTGACTCCATTCTCTCTGCAACTAGTAGTATGGATTACATAGGGAATAGAGTCAAACTTCAGAGGCTTTGAATTAGTTGCACTTAGTTGTGCAAGAGTCAAATGAATCCCTTGGAATTCAATACATTATCACTGAGAGAGGCACCACTGGTTTTATTTAGTGATGGATGCTAAATGTTCATAAGCCCAAATTTAAGTAATCGTCTGCAAAGGAGTAGTTTTCATCCACAATTTTGTCTCTAAATTAGCTGGAAGGACATGATGGTTCACTTCAGATCTCTTTAGGAGATCTAAGCTTTGCTTACAGGGGTAGGTCTTGAGTTTGATCTTCCAATATTGACAGAGAATTGCCCCATAGAGGCAGAAGGAAACATTCCTTGTGGACAAGGATGCTGCAGATAGAGCAGCAATGTGCACTTGCTTGGTGACTCTGGAGTACCATTCCTGTGTGAACTGCTCCATTCCCCCATCTTTTTCAGTCCCTATGTAGTTTGAACATGGGATACTTTTCCCTGGAGTCTACATTAACAGTATGTAAGATACAAGAAAAATTTTGAGAAGAGCATTAGTGTGGGTTAACCCCATTTTTGGAGTAAAAACTCAAGACCAGCTTGCTTAAAATACTGATTATTATATTCTTTACTGTGTCACATCTGAGCAATGTCAATAGATACAGAAATGATACATGCTTAAGGCAGATACAGAAAGATGATTTGCAATTCTTTGGAAGTCTCATCCCTCTGAATTCAGCCAATGTTTTTCAGAGAGCAAGCACAGAGTATACCTGTCAGCCAGTGCTTCGACTCAGACTAACAACTTCTGCTCCTGCAGAAACAATTCACATTTTTAATCATCCATTAGTTTGTGTCCTACATATTGAGGGCTTGTAGATAGATAATTAAATTGAGAAATTCTAGATAGGCAAATGAGCCTCTAAGCAATTATAACACCCGGAAATTCATCAAGTGTAGTGATATTTTTCAGTGATGAAAAGAAATTTTCATCAACCATTGTCAAGCACTTGCAGTTTTCTCCCATACGGGAACTTCATTCTCCCCTCAGTTTGTGAGCTGATGTAGTGACAAGCTGCAGAGAGATGACAGATTTAGCTAAGGATTTGGAGTCTGAACACCTGTGCGGTGTCATGCATTTAAAAATAGAATGTGACAGCAAAACACATCAACCCTCTAATGTCCAAATGGAAACCACAGGGGTTTTTCCTTCAGCTTTTATCCAGAGAAATCACTTTCAATCATCACTGACCAAGTGAAAATACGAAGCAAAAAGCTGTTTTGTTGAGGTCCAAAAGAAACAGGAACAAATTGGAATCGTGCACAGGTGCACAAAAAATGTTCAGTAATCCCCATGTCTTTCTTCCCAGTGCTGTTCTGCAGGCCTGCATCTCTGAGGGGTGCAGATTATTCATGCTCAGTAGCAATTTTTTCAGGAAACCCTTGGAGACAGGTTGGAAGAGGACTGTTGTCCAAAGCTGCTTTGCATACCTTGACTTCCCATGTGACTCATTCCACCCTTCTCCAATGAAGCTAGCAAAAAACAACCAACACTTTTTGTTTGTTTGTTTGTTTTCTATAATCTTCTCACTGGGAGGGTAAAAAAAAAGCATTAACCAAGGGCAGAAAGATAAAACCAGGCTTGCTTGATTACTGGGCTAGATGTGAGCAGTGTGCTCTCCTCTGGAGGAGCCTACGTCACTGACAGTATTGGATGGGAACATCTCCACTGCCCATCTCCTTTAATAGTATCCTTCAAACCTTAATCAAATCTAAAGCATGTAATCTCTTTCTTTTTTCTTTTTTTTTTCTTTTTTTTTTTTTTTTTGGTGGATGGAACTAGGTTTCTCAGTCTGCCAGAGACTGAGCCCTCTGCCAGCCTGCTCTGCTCTCCTCCTGGGCTGGCCAGGAACCCATTTCATCCCATTTTTCACATTACATGGTGCTACCCGCTCAGCATGTGCTCTTTCTTCAGCAAAACCTTTGTTTTCAGAGATTGGATGTTTTTTCTTCATATTGCATACAATAATTAGGGGGTTTTGGCCTCTATTGCAATCCTACTAACTGCGTTAAAAAAGGACATTATTCAGCGTTTTGGGACAGAATTTTTATGTGATTGTGTGATGGGGAATTGACGAAGGTCTACATTTAGCTCTTCTATGCTCTCATTTGTGTATGAGAGAGTCAGAAATCTGCTTTATACTCAGAAAGGAATTAGCATTTTGGATGACAAAAGCTATCACACATGAATGAGTTGCTTCTTAAAATCAACAAAATAAATTAGACTCCCTGTTTAGGAGCATCTGGCACCCTTAGAACCTAGTTCATATAACGATAGCTCTGTTTGTTAAAAAGAATTATGTAACAATATGGTTGATTTATTTCAAGATGATTGGCTTAGCAACTTAATTGGACTATGCAGTACACCAGAGCAAAAAAAATAAAAAATTTAATTAGCTCATTTGTTTGTGGATGAGTGGAAGCACAGTGAGTCATGCTCAGCTTCTTCAGAGGTGTGCAGCCATTTGATCCTGCAAGGAACCAAACCTTTCCAGTTTAGAAAACATCTTCACACCTCTGGGACCATCAGCACCAAACTGATATTTAGGCATTGGGCTCCAGTTACAGCCTGCAGAAAACAGTTTCCTTTAATTCCAAAGAGCATTTGATGACCCTCAGCAGGCAAAAGAGCCTCCTTGGAGAAACAACAAGACAAAACTGTGCCTTGAAGAATAAAGCTCCTTTTCTCCCTCTGTGGCCTCTCTTTTCCCTTGAGCTGAATTCTCACCTTCCAACTCCCAAATGCTATTAACATGAGAAAATTAGGAGCTGTATCCAAGTTTTATATTCATCCTGGTGCAAAGTTTTATTTCCTCTCTTTCCAGGATGACTATACATACATGGAAAACATCTGTTTGCACTGGTATTTGACTGTTTATGAAGTCACCACCTCTAAGCTGAGACAGAACAGTGCTATTATTATTTGTTACTATTATTATTATTGGTGAACCTCTTAGTAACACAAAAGTATCAGAGTTATTTATTGTAATGTGTTCAAATTACTTAATAGCCAAACAGGATTTTCAGAATAGCACTTGACAGTGGTTCAAATAGCTTTCAAGGGCTCTCCACTTTATTTCAGTTCCAAATGCAGTTTGTGTACTGTGTACTGCTGACTTGTGGGCAAATTCCACTTAAGTGGAGTAAAACACATCAGCTTAAGCTGTTTCCATACTCTCGTTTTGCACCAATTTAAATAAAATTAGAGGCATGGATGTTGATTTCTCTTCTGTTGTTAAGTTAAAATACTCTAAGTCCCAGATGATCTATTTTTCCATTTCTATAATTGAACACCGAACTCCCCATTTCTCTCCCACCCCTCAAAGCACACAAAAAACCCCAAGATGAAAACCTAAATTAAAATCAGAGGAAGGACTTGACTTAAAACATAAAAGAAGAAATAGGGCTGAAATTCCATACTTATCACACCCTGTAGTACCTAGATACTGCTGCACATCTGGTGTGTGAGATAATGTGCTGTTTAGAGACCGTGGTATGAACACAGAAAATTGGAAATGAGTTTCAAGTTTTAACACTACATTTCTTCACTACTGGGAGCAAGTTAAGGCCCTGCTTTTCACTCATTTTGTAGGTTGTGTGATTGGATTCCCTCTGGTTTTTTTGCTCTGTAAATAATATAGGCATGAAGGAAATCAGAAAAGGAGTGGATCTATAAGAAGTATTGTGTGAAGCACAGCTGAGATTTGTTATTAATTCCCAGCCTGTACGCCAAGGTTTAATTATCATATTAGCCACAACAAAACAAATAAGAGATGATCTCTTGAAGCCATGGGTGGAGCAATAAAAACCACATGTATCTTGTTCATTCACTTATCACATAATATAAATAATTTAAGCCAAAGGCAGTGGTTAGCTATTCTCTGCAACAGAGTATATTCTCTTAGGATTACCTGGTGTTGCAATTAGCTTTTGTCACGATCACAGTATCAGTTATTTGCATGTTTCTAGCCTGTAGCTATCAGACAGGAGAAGTTAAATCTGCAGCCAATGTGCTTCCCAGTTACTTCTTACTGAAACATGTGGATGTCTGCATGGGGCTGACTTCTGGTAGGGAATATTTTTCTCATACAGTCATGAAAAATGCAAGATTTTTATTGCAAAAAATGACCCAGACATTGTACATTTAGCTTTGGACTTCACCTACAGGAAACCAAGTACGTCTCTAAATGTAAAACATCAGGCTTGATCTGACCTTTTAGTACTTGCACGATTCCAAATTGAATGCTTTGCCTTGGTTTTCTGTGTGCATGCCTGAATGGCAGTTCAGCTATGGTGGGGAAGGAGAGGATTTCCATGGCAAGTCAGGACACAGAGGAAGGGACTGTCTGTCTTTAATGCAGAGCCTGGTATGGGTGATACGCTTCCAATGTAGAGCACCAAGTGGAATGGCAGTGGGGAGTAATACACAAACAGGGAAGCTGTTGGCATGTTGGCATCCTGGAGAAGCTCTCACACCTTCAGAAGACAGGAACAGTAGTGGGAGCATCCTGGCCTGGCTACAAGGCCAGGAAAGCAGCATCCCATACCTGAGAGAGGAGCAAACCAGGAGCATAGCGACCCCTCCTCCTCCTCCCTCCAATCTGTGCTGCATTTATCCTGTGTACTGACCATGAAGCTAAAGGGAGAAAAGCAGCTAAGTGAAGCATGCTCTTGGCACTCCAGAGAAAACATCTTCTCCTGAGTACTGAGCAGCAATGAACTGCACATCAAAATGGTTTAGACATTTCGATCCATATTCAGCTATCACAATTTTTGTTGAAATTCAGCTGAGCCCTAAGCAAAGTTGAACACGAGCCACATACAATCTTATCTACACTAATGAGGTGTTGCCCTTTGCTGGCTGGAAGGAGATCTGCCAAGATTTTCTTTTCTGGAGCTTGTTTTGGAAATACTAACTCTGTTCAGTGAAGTAACATAATCAAGCTTCTTGGTCCCCCAACATAGGTGATAACAATCCTCGTTTCTCACTGCTCTCCTCCATGCATGGCTTGTGGACAGGAGAAGTTGCTATGCCTCGAACAGGAGCTGGAAGGTTCATTGCTGCCACCCCAGCCAAAAAGAACAGGGAAAACAGATTATTTCTGAGCCAAAATCTATAGCAGACTACTGTGCATATACTCTGGTGAATTTGATGGTCATGCTTGGTCAAGATTAAGTTTATACCAGTGGATGATCCAGGTACAGAGGGAACTGGCACAGGGCTGTGCTCCCTACATCTTTATCCCTGCAGTATTGTAGGACAGACAATCACAAGCAACTGGCACTTCCATAGGTATCAGAAGCTATAATGCAATTTGATGTAACAAGTATATTGGCCTGATCATGGAGATTTATAAAATCACATTTTTATTACTGATTCAGTCACACGCATACATATTTATAGACTTTGTAATTGATCACATAGGGCAAGACATTAAATTTTAATACAGGGGATTACTTCCTGTCCCTGTAGAACCACCTTTTGTATCCACAGGAGGCAGTTTAAAACATTTACAGCAGAGTTGCTTTTATGTCTGTCACACACTTATTACCAGCTTTGGTCTAGGCAGCAGTTACATTTAGATTTGTTTCCTTCTTTGATCTCCACGATCTGTGTGAAAACACACATTAGAAAGGATTCTGTGACTTTTTCAGCCTGGCATCACTTACACATCACCAGTTCTTGTAGCTTCTCCTTATCAGCTCACATCTCATAACTCTTGCTCTAAAATCCTGTTCTTCCTAACCCCACTCAGGCCACTTGTCAATGCTCATTGCCAAATCCAATCCAAACCTAACTGGTGGTTAGGTTTCTTATGCAGACTCAGAATTTGGCAGTTTAATGAAAAAGGCCTCATTTTTTGTTAAACCTTTTCAGTCAGTGCATCAATTGAGCAGTGATTATGAGTCTTATTTGCTATGGATCCTTCTGAACTGGTTTATTCTGCTTTAAAAAAAAATAGTGAGAACTGACTCATGCAGAGTGGCGATTTTCAGAGTAAATCTTAAATTAGCAAAGTCTGTTTTGGAAGAAAATTCATTATCTGTCACAGAAGTCAAGACTGTGGTCAACTGAAAAAGAAAAATCCCCAAAGAAAATTGAACACCAAAGTGCAAAAGGAACACTTTGGGTTTTGTTACTGTGCATGGTCAAGTCCTGGAACAGGGAAGGGTCAAAGGGATTATTAGCAGAGGAATGTGGATAGTAGTATCCATGGAACCTTTCTGGTCTAGTGAAGGTGACCCTGCCCATGGCAGATGGGTTGGAACCAGGTATCTTTAAGGTGCTTTCCAATCCAACCCATTCTGTGACTCTATGATTATCTAAACTTTTTTGGGGAAAAAAATATGTCTGCTGTGAGTGAAGACAAGTCAAGAGAGCTGAAATGTCTCACAGAATGCATATCTAAACTGACCATATTCAGGTCTTTGGGGGTTTTGCAGGTTTGGGATCCAGCTGGCTATTACAGCATACGTATGCAGTGATATTTGCATTCCAATTTGCACTATTTGTGCTAACACAGGGAAGAATTTTTCAGGTTATGCTTTTGTACTGCCTTTCCTCTTAAATACCTTTAGCATGCATCCAAAGGGAACTCTTCCTTTTGTCTGGTTTCTAGGACTGTATATTTTCTAGTATATATATTCAGACATGTGTGCCTTAAAAGCAACTTGCTAAAGTGCCATTTCCCTCACGCCCAGCCCTCCTGCAGGTGATTTATCTGCCATCAGTGCTTGTTTCACCAACTGCAAGCACCCTGCTAGTACAGTTCTTTTATACAACCTGGAAATGTTATTCTTTATATGCCAATTGGAAGTGGAATACATCAAATGCATCGTGGAATGAGACCAAATTAATCCTTGGGGTTATGTGCACAGTAATTCACAGTAAAAGAAAGATTAGAAGATGTAAAGATGTGTTAAATGTGTTCCCTTCTCTTTTGATATAAATATAGTGTGTGTGGAGCAAACAGGTTTGAAATTATATTTTTACATGCAAATGACACCAATTTGTATTAACTCCTATTGTGCTAGAATGTAACATTTTCATCTGATCTAAGCCTTTCTGTCTTCAGATCCTCTTTCTGTTCCTACAGTGCATGTACAAAAATCTTAGATCTTAAATATTCCAGTAAATTCCTGCAAGGGAACAAACCAGGTATATGTTGTGACATTCTTCCAGGTGATCTAGATATCAAACTCATCTCTTCTCCCTTTTTTAAACCCAAGTCATTATATCAGGACAGGTGACTGACCAACTTCTCATTAAGCCTTGTTAAGACTTAGATGGTAACTGGATTTCAAATTTGAACCTTTGTCATTTTAAAAGTGTCTCAAACCTATCATTTCATTTTAGAATTGTTATTTCATGTACTGGTCTTGAACTAATTGTGGTTTGTTTGTGTGTTTCAAAAATGAGCCAAAAAACCCTGAGTTTTTGTATTAATAAATAGCTAAAAAAATGCTAAGGAAAATGTTTCTCATTTAGAAAGCTTTTAATTCAGAAAAGAATTGACCAACTAATCTCAAACTGTTCCCCCAGTCTTCAAAACACAACCAAATTCAGGCCGAAAGAAATTCTGGTTTTCCTCTTCTTGGGGACATAAAAAATGGCTAAGTAAATTAAAAGGGATTAAAATTGGGTTTCAATAGGACCTTACAGTAGGAAGTCACTGCTAGTAGAGCATTATGCAGTGCACAATGGCTGCAGGCGTGGCAGACTGCTGCTGGGCAAAGGCTAATATTGTTTCACCTTAAAACTTAATAATCAGGCAGCTTCAGTCAATGATTTTCTCTTCTTTAAGAGAGTAATTCGTTTAGGGAAGCAGCATGCATGCACTTGTGTAGGCAGCAGTGAAATATCTCCAAGTGCCCCAGTCTGCTGCCTCGTGCTAAGTGGTTTGAAAAGGAAAAAGATTCTAATTTAATTTAGAAAACTGCTATGGTCTTCCACACATACAGCAGGGAGGAGAGAAGCTGTGAGCCAGCACACCACTGCTCCCTCGGCCGGTGTGAGGACAGGCAGCTCCAGCCCAGCCCCAGCTTTGTGTGGTGAGGAGGAAAACAAACTCCAGCCTTGCCTTCGTCCCAGGTCGGTGCAATGGAGTTGTCCAGAGAAGGCAGGGAAAGGCAGTGAGAAGGGACTGCTTGGTAACCCCAGCAAAGCATAGGGTTTGGTGCAGTCCTGGGGAGGTGCTCACCCTCAGGCTTTCCCCAAAGGGTCTCCACCTCATTGGAAAGATGTGAGTGAAGGAGCTTCTCCCTGAAGAGTGACCCTCACATCTCCCTGCTGTGCTTCTGAAGCATCCTCAGCCCCAGTGTTTGTCCCTCTGCCCTCCCAGCACAGCCTAACCTGCAGCACATAGCACTTCTTGAGGAGCTGTAGGTCACCTCTTCCCTCTGTATCAGTAGCAATCCACTGTGTTCCTGCACTTCCCACATGCTTCTATCACAAAGCTTTTAAGCAGAACTATTTTTCTTAGGGAGATGCCAAGAATGTACCGAGCAGCTCCCACAGCTTGGGGCTGACTGTGCTGCTCCCTGTGCATTAACAAAAGCACACGTGGGCAGTAGGATTTCCAGGAAGGAACATCATCCCTGAAGTAAACAATAAAATATGTTTTCTGGAAGAAAGCTTTTAACTTGAGATGACTAGTCAATATCCCCCATCCCTGCCCAGCTGACGGACTCTTGGATGCATCCATGCACAACCTTCAAAAAGTAGGAGGATTCAGGAGGAATCCCCAAGAGTCACTGAATAACCCCAGTTAATAGGCCCTTTATTATAGGGGGTATTGCCCAGGGACTTGGGGTGACCACAGCTTTCCCAAGATGTCACTGAGAAAGCACTTGGGGCAACTCTTTTCCACTGGGATCTTCCCACACCGAGCTCTGTGGTGACCCTGCCTGAGCCAAGAGTGGTGCCAGGAAAATACCTGCAGCTTTTAATTCTTTAAACTGAGCTTTTCCTCCCAACCCAGCTAAAGGATGAGGGAGGAAATCCACCCTATGATAAGATGCACTTAACAGTGAAAGCTGAGGCAAAGTTCAGAAGTTTGGGGTTTGTCTCCACTCCCTCTCCCCTTGCTGCAGTTGTCTCCCTGTAAAGGAGTGGAGTTTGGAAGCACACACAGTGTCCTCCAGGAATGGACTCTCTTATCTTCATCACATCACTTGCAGGTTGTTAGGAAATGCAGCCTGCAGTGAAGCAACACAAAACTCTTATGCCTTATTTAAATAACGGCGTTCACTGCCTATTAAAATGTAACTTCTTGCTTTAAAATAGGATTAATTAAAGTGTACAAGAATGCAATTCAGTTATGTTTTCTCCTTCAGCCCAGCACATACTTTTCATCACTCATTCCCAGAAGTAGTATTCAGGGCAGCACAGCATCCTCAGCTCTGCCATTAAAAGCACAAATGACTATCAAACCTGTTCTTTTCAAAAACTTGGCTCAAGTGTAACCATTGTTAGATTTTTCATAACATATTACTTTGGTCATTAATGTTTTGCAAGATAATTGTATCAGTGATCTAACTTTTGACAGGATCCAAAGTGGCTGAAAATAGTTCACTGCAGCACCTTTGTCTTTTAAAGGCCATTTGGGGCTTGTTATTTTAATCCTTGTGCAGCCTGATTTATCACTTCAAACATCTGTCAGCTGTGCTTTGTCTTGAAATTGATAGTGATAGTGTTACTGATTTTTCAACAGCAGCTGTTAGAGGTTCATTAGTTAGGCTCTCAAAGGGAGTAGATAACTGTAATATTTTTCTTTGTTAATCATCTCTTACGCCTTGTAATAATGCAGAGCTTGAAATCTGCTAGAAATGCACAGCTTCTCTCTGTTTCTAACTCATCAGAAGCATCCTTTTATTCTTTTAATCTGGCTCGATTATTAAAACTCTCTTCTTCATAATGCAGTAAAAAAATAAAATAGAATAATGGCATGTGAGTAGGAAGAAAGGAGGAAAAAACAGCCTTTCCTATGTGGTACTTTGTGTGGAGGGAAGTCATCTGGGTCTCAGAGTTTGCATCCAAATATGAATCAACTCCGAAGAGGAGATTAAGGGCTGTTCCATAATTGATTTTTAATTTAAACTTTACAAGGCATACAAAACCTCATGACAACTTCAGTAAAATCAGCTTCATTTCCAACAGATACAGCAGTTTTCTGTGAATGCACTTTCCCTGCGGTATAAAATGCTTTAATGGTTAACTATGATTCTTAAAACACTTCCCTCCAAAAATCCTTGCCAGCCTGACTCCAGCTGAGCACCACGGTGACTCCTGCTCATAGCTTCCAGGGACCTGAGCATCTGTGAACTCTCCTGCAGCTGAGAGCATATCAGTGCTACCGCTGGTTCCACCGGCAGTGCTCACCAACAGATAATTACTGCTCGAAATTAGTATTTTAATGAACTGATCTCAGCAAATGTAAAGTGAAATCTCCCAGGCATTACAGAAATAAGCAGGAGGGAAAATTATTAACTGTAAAGTTCAACAGATTGCTGGTCAGCAGGTGCTGGCTTGGCAAAGAGTGGACTGTTCCCCTTTCAGTTTGTTGGAGGAGGCTGGTTTGGGGTTTGGTGAAACTCCCTTTCAATTTGTTGGAGGAGGCTGGTTTGGGGTTTGGTCCTGCTGTGGTGCTTAGGGACAGGGTTTAGTGTGACTTGGCAGTGCTGGGTCAATGTTTGGACTTGGTGATCTTAAAGGTCTTTTCCAGCCTCAATTATTCTATGAGCTGCACCTGCACGTGGCATGTTGATTTCAGTGGAGATTGAAAACACTTGGGACACCTCCTAAGCTTTCCAGGTGGATTGAAATGTCTTCTAAATGTCTGCTAAAAAATAACTAAATACTAGGACTTCATCCTGAAAGCACAAGTTTCATTCCCATAGCACTATACATGTGTCCATAGCATCAGTGAAGCTGAGTGCAAAAGAGATCCCAAGAATGCAGCCTGAATTTCGAGCAAATGTACAGACTGACTGCAAAAACACCTGAGAATCAGTGAGGTGTATGTGTTGTCAGAGCATGAATTGTGTTTTCTTCTTAAAAATGGACAAATACCTTGGTCTGGTTTGCATTAGGTGCCATGATCATGCCAGGCCTAGGGAGAGGGTTGTGTGGGGAGCAGGAGTAAGCACCTAGAGGTAATTTCTGGAAGACTCCTGCCAAAAAAATGTCCCTCCAACCACAGCCTTGACACACACTCAGGCAGCCAGAAGACACAGCCCATCACCAAACAGGAACCCACATGCTCAGCTCAGGGTTCATCTTCTCCCTTCCAGGTCTCAGGATTAGAAACTATGGAATTAAATGCATATTGACTTTTAAAGTCAGAGTTTCAGCTTCTGGACATCTCTTCGCAGAAGTCCTTCAGAAGTCCCACCTAGCTAGAACATTCCATTTATATGTCACAGACTGTTTATTTCCTGAAGGACAATGGATATCTAACACAGTTCAGGACACTGTGTAGCTAGTCAGGGGGATCTCTGACCACCACAGCATTACCTTGTTTTTCCTAATAGGAACCAACAGTTTTTCTTAAACATTTATATACACACAGAGACACATATATATAATATCTAAGCTTTCTGTATCTACCATAATTTAATTAGGTATTTTAATACAAAACATTTTTCAGTCAGCAAGGTTTGCATTTACATTACTTCCCTACCCTTCAGAAATGAATGCCTCATATATAGTAAAGTAGTAAAACTACTTAGTCATAGCATAAAAAAAATTATAAGAGTTGTTCCTGCACAAACACACAAATAAAAGACCCATTTTTTTTTGTCTCAAATATCTTCATTTTAGATTTAAGGGAAACAAAACCCCAAGGAGTTGAAGGCTTCAAGAATAGAATTGGTGCACGTTCTTTAGCAAGGCATATTTCTCAGAACAAATTTTCTGTTCTCTCAGCAAAAAGGTAGATCAATTCAATGCATGGATATAATTTAAAAGCTATCTATGCTCTAAGCAATTTATCCAATTGAGGCTGGAGGGAACACTTCAGATAACCTAAAACTACTTGTCAGGGTTGTCAGAAAAACAGCACATGCTTTCCACAAATACATTTTCAAAATAAGAAATCTCTGCAGGCTTTATTTTTAATTTTCACTCTTTTCTTCTGCTGCTTCTTCCTCTCAATTTTGTTTCTTTACTGAAGTGCTGGTTTAGTAAAATACTGTTTTGCTTGCTTGCACAAATTGGAGGATGTTAAAGTGATTTTTTTGTTTGTTTAAAATATGATACTGAGTTGGGAGTATCAATTTTATTTAAAATATAAGCAATGGGATTGTATCCTGAACTGGAATTCCTTCCAGCATCCCCATTTTAGATTGGCATTTTTGTCCATGGGTTCTTAGGATGTTATCGTATCATATTCTTATTCAGCTAAAGATTTCTACCTGTATCTTCCCCAGCCTTTAGGTGTATACAGATGTAGACAGAGATCTTTCTCTCTCAGACCTTTCGAGGAGAAATGTCAAAGCCCCTTCCAGCAGTGCACTATGAGCCACACTGCATCAGCTTCCTGCACACCTGCTGGGAGAGCAGAGGAGGAACTTGCCATATTATACCATGGAAAAATAGTGCTGAGTCACACATTGGCTTTCATGTTTCCAATTTTTGTTTTCTGACTTACCTTCTGTGACAGTCTGAATGTCCTGAAAGGCTAAAACATGAGGGAGAGCTTCAGGGTTAACTTATTGCTGTATCTCTCTCAGGTATTTAAGCTGTACTCATGCTTAGCAGTATTTGTTTGCTTTCCTGCAATGATATGTCAGAGAGTATTAACATTCATCACTGATGTATTGATACACAGTCTTAGTGTGCCATTCCTCATTGCTTTGCTGTCACTTTCCTGTTGTGCCCATCGAGCGATGCCGCCGAGCCATGGCTGTGGAGGAAGCTCTGTCACCAGTCATGGAGAGCAGGATGCAGTACAGCAATGATCACTTCTGTTGGCAGGGATGCTAGAAGAGCATCCCTCTTCAGGGCAGGAATTCCTTTGTAAGATTCCTTAGTAGGATTAGTAGCTGACAAGGTGGTGTTTGGTCAAAGGTTGGACTCAATGGTCTTGTAGGTTTCTTTCAGCCTGAATGATTCTATGATTCTATTTGCAAGCAGAAAATGTAGTGGGCTGCAAAGTTTGATCACAAAGGCTTTCTCTTCTGCTGAAGCAGCGTGTCATTGTAGTTCTAATTTTGGGAGACAGGGCAAAATTGTTAAGTAATCCAACGGTATTAGTTACTGAACAGGGGTTTTTTGACCACCTTTCCTGAGTGAAAGGAAGTAGCAATAGTTGTATGAGCCTTTAAAACTTGCCAGATTGCAACCTCCTTACATGTCTGGGGGACTTTGAGAAATCTGAGTACTCTGCCACCATCCAGCTAGAGGTCAGGGCTCCTGACTCCCTGCTCTGCAGTTTCCCCTCACAATGGATATCTTTGCTGGCTGAACCCCACAGTCCCTCTTTATAATCCATTGCAAAATGAGACAGAAATCAAGCAAGTGAACTCTGAATTTCCAACTTAATTTTATCTCTGCAGCAGAGTATTTCAGAGCCCATCATCGCCCACAGGAGAGAGAAAGGCAGGCACAACAACCTGCTGGTGTTTATTTATTTACAGTTTAGCAAGGCAGAGGCTGCACAAGTGTAGGAAGGTGTTTTGAGTGCCTGGAGAGCAAGAGCATCCTCAGTTACTGTGAGTTGGGTTGGAAGGGACCTTAAAGATCATCTCATTCCATCCCTTGCCATGGGCAGGGACACCTTCCACTAGACCAGGTTGCTCCAAGCTCCATCCAACTTGGCCTTTTTGCTTCATTGCAAAGCAACTCCTTGATCTTGGGGCAGGCTGAGCTGCACAATTTTGTTTCCTCAAGGGAAATCCATAAGCTTCCCAGCAGAATTTTGGGGAGAAGGGATCAAAAATCAAAATGTAGGAGGATGTGTTTGAGCAGCTAAGACTGAGGTGTCATTAAGGATTTTTCTGTGTGGCAGCCTAACTTGTTAATTCACAGCTTCCACTTCGAGCAGAAGCTGCAGTGGCAAAGGCAAGTTAATCCACCTGACAATCATGAAAGCACATGGGCTCATAACATCCTGAAAAATAAGGCTGTGACTGGATGGAGCAAACATGGCTCTTTTATACAGTCCTGCTCAAAGATGTTGCTTAACTCCTGAGTTCCTCGAAGCATTCCTGACAGTAATCACATCTGCTGCTGTAAAACCCACCACAGACTCTATCTTTGGGAAAAATATATTTAATAATCAGTAAAGTTCAAGCTCAGCTTGTTGTGGTGAATTATTAGAACCTGTCATCATTTTCTTGGGGGGAAAAAAAAGGCTAAAAGGCTATAATGGAACACAATTTTATGGGGAGGTTTTTCCATTTAATTGATGATGGGCTGAGTTTTTATTAATATTTCTGGGCTCTAGTGTAAGATGCTGAAAAAGCTAATATGAGATCATTGTATCTGGTTAATGTGTGTGCTCTGCAAAATTGATAAGCCCTGTCAGGACATAAATTATTTAAAATTTGATAAATGTGTTGAAATCATGGAATTTTCAAACAGACAAAGCAGAGTTATTTCTCTTCCCCCCCACACACACCCCTTCAAACAGAGGCTTTTGTGCTGTGTTATCCTCACACCACACAGCCTGTGAGGCTCCAAAATCAGCACAGGGAAGCTGGATAAGTGTCCTGTTCTGCTGCAGTGGGGACACTGCTATAAATCCATGAGACACAGCCTCAGGAATGGAAGCAGCAAACAGCAAAGAGACCATTGGATGCCTCCTCCAGTATGAGTTTTTTCACTGGTAAATTGGGGGAGGGAGGAGGTTACTGAGCACCACCTCCCTCCCACCACCCCTTCCTCTCCAGCAGTGGGCTGAAAAGTTCCCAGCAGCACCAGTGAGCAGCTGAATGGTGCTTTGGAGCTGTTTATCCCAACAGAACGATTCATTTGGGCTAATTGCCGATAGTTTTTTAATGATTCCTGGCAGGAGTGAAGCTGGAGGAATTATTGCCAGTGATTGATGAATAACCTGGATAAAACTCCCAAAGCATCAAAACAATTAACTCTTGCATGGGGACACCTGCTTTTGTTTAGTGCCTTGCCCACAGAGAAAGGTGTGGGAGCAAGCTCCAAATGAACCCAAATTTGGGCAGAGAAAATACAGCATTTACTGATATCAGTGTCTCAACAATGTAGGCTCACTCCTCAAAAACCTCTCACAGGGAATGTTATTTAACTCTGTGCTGCTCTGCCATGATCAGGATCCTGTATGGAAGAGGGAGGCTTTGAAGAGCAATCACCATCTTTCAGAGAAGGGCACAGGAAGAACCAAAGGTTTGAAATTTAAAACTCCATTAATATAAACCACATCACGCTGGTTTGAGCTGTTCTCATGGTTTACACAGCAAAAGAGAACAGCAAGGCACACTGTGGATACAACACATCTTGATGGGTCCAAGATTGTGTTTTCTTACTGGAAAATATCTACAGGCTAACGAAAATTTGAGGGTAACTGTGTGCCATTTACAGCCTCTGTAATAGGGAAAAAGATTAGGTGATTTCTTCTGTTTGGAAATTGATGGTTTGGAAGGAATGGGAAGATGTAGGTGCAGCAGAGGAGAACTCCAGCAATAGCCATCTGTTTAAATGGATACACTAACTTCCCTAAGCTAGTATTTTTCAAATACCCTACCAGCAATATTTTTCATGATAGAAAAGCATTATAGTGAAATGGGAAGATGCTGAGGAAGTCATTTTTTCCAGCATGTGCTGCATTCTTTTAATACAGATTTTTTTATTGCCCGGAAATTGCTAACCAACGTGAATAAACAGCTGAACAAAGCGCTCGGCCCATCCTCACTAACAGCAAAACGTGGCCATCAAGGGAAGGGCCTTTGCAACAGAGAGAGGAAAATGTAAGCATTAGAGTCGGGTTCTCTTATATTGCAGAAAGCTTTATTGGCAACAGAAAAAAAAAATCTGCACACCACAAAGGTTTTACATTAAAAAAGCACCAATGTTATTCACATTTCTGCACAACGCCCGCAATTCCTGCTCCTGCCTTGGGCACTGAGCTGAACCAGGTGGTTCTTTGTTAGACTTTTTAGTAAACATTTGCAAAACATAACTGGTGTTCTACCCTGAACCCATGAGGTCCCTTCCCTGCAGCCCACTGAGCTGACAGTTCTGTCAAGCTCTGAAACTCTCTCCTGTAATGAAATCAGTGGAACAAGACAGCACAAGGATGGAGCAGAGTCAAGAATTAAGGCTGTGCAAGATTTCAGAATCCCACAGCCTGCAAACCGCTTCAAAGAGAAGGAGGAAAAAAATTACCTGAGCTAATTGTGAGGTGCAACTTTCAGCAGTGGCTGTGATTGCTGTCTGGGCCTTAAACAGGAACACTATGTCCTTATAATTCAACTTATCAATGATTTCATGTTCCCCTATTATGAAAGCTGTTTTGTTGCTGCATGAAACAGCCCAGGTCACTGCAGCTTTGAGGGTATGTTTCATTATCCCGTGAATACACCTCATTCAGTGTAACACATACATAAATAAAAGCAGCAGCAGTCTAGCACAATGCAACTGCACGATTTCTCCATCATGGTTTTGAAATACCTGCGCCCTAAGACGTTATTGATGTGGCAAACCCACCTGGTGTTAGCATGCATTAATGTTTCCTACCCTTCAGCCATCCCGAACCTTATACCGACATATTTCTTCTTTTTCTATCAGAGCCTTCAGCAAAGTGCTGCTGGGAAAGTAATGCCCTGCTATCTCATTTGGAGTGAGAGCCCCCTGAAGAGACATACATTGAGCATTACCAGTAGCACATGACTCAATGCCCTCTAGATCTCTTCATAAAAGGCGAGGGGAGAAAAGCCAAAGAGCCATTGCACGGATTTCAATAAACATTGAAGAAGAAAAGTAGCCCAGAAGGACAATTGAGTGTGTTCCTGTGCCCTTGTCAAAGGGCAGTCAGAGCTGGGTGCAGACACAAGCAAAACCAGAACCTCCTGTGAACTAAACAGCTTCATTTCTCTATATTGCTCCTTAAAAATTCCAACTGCCATTCCCTCTGGCTCAGATACTAACAGCAATGCCAGCTATAGGTGCCCACAGTTTGACTGGTTGTTGTCATTTTAAGTAGCACATCATTTAGCTGTACAAACACACAGGAAAGTTTCTGGTATGTCAGCACTGCCAGGGCCCTGGTCCCAGCAGCAAGAAATGCAGCAGAAAAGCCTCTTTTTTGTGCTTTTTTGTGCTTCTCAAAGCCGCAGGTGAGATTTGGGGTGAAGGATGGGTGAATATGTGCAGCATTTCTTGCTTCACCTGAGCAGTCATTTCTCTGCAGCAGGGGAGTGATTTCCCTGGCAGTGGGGATGGCCAGCTGTCTCAGCATCACCCAGCTGATTTTGGGCTTGTGACAGGCTTAAGAGTGGCTGAAGAGCCACACATAAACACGACAGAGCTTCACCAGGAGCTTTCCATCACAGTGGAAATGATGCCTCCCCCAGTATCATTATGACAGCGCCGTTTGGGCTGGTACAGATCAGCATCTGTCACTGTTTCCATTAGAATCTCCTATTTTCTCAGGTTCATAGCTGAGCCATAAAAAATGTACAATAGAGGCAGAAAGTTGACATACTAGGTCTCAGGCTGAGAGTGATCATTGTTTTTTCTTCCTTCCTTTTTAATCTGAAGAAGGAAATAATGTGTTTCTGCAGAGACCTGACCACTGCAATTCCATCTAGCCATGGATTTATTTATAGTGATAAATAAGTGATAGGACAAGGGGAATGGCCTTAAGCTGAAGGAGGGCAGGTATAGATTGGATATTAGAATGAAAGTCTTCACTGTGAGGGTGGTGAGGCACTGGCACAGGTTGTCCAGAGATGCTGTGGCTGCTCCATACCTGGCAGTGTTCAATGCCAGCCTGGACAGGTCTTGGAGCAACCTGGGATAGTGTAAGATGTCCCTGCCCATGGCAGGGGGTGGAATGAGATGAGCTTTAAGGTTCCTTCCAACCCAAACCTTTCTGTGATTCGATGATTTAGCAGTATCAATTGCTGCCTTACAACATTAAAGCTGTGAACATTGCTGCCATTCAACATTCAGTCTTAATGACTGCATTACTGCACTAGGGGTGATCAGGAATGATGTGTGGTAAGTGGGTGGAGGCTCTGGTCTGGAGGCTATTGCTGGAGAACAGGCCCCAGTGAAAATTAAGGGCTTTGGAGTTTCTGATCTTTGCCAGATGAGAAAATTGCAATTTATAGAAGTAACAGCTGGATATCATAGAAATGGAACAGTGCTAGGAACTAGGGACATAGAAAGCCCCTTTGGGATCAGGAGCAGAGGGAAAAGTAAGCCCAGCATTGTGGTTTCCCTAGTGAAACACGCAGCACAAAATCCCACACCACAGTTCAGCATCTGCACTCTGTGTTTTGACTGCTTTAGGCAAACTGCCACCCCATCATCTTGGTACTGCAGATTGAAAAATCCATCCTGTGTGGTAGTTATACTGGGATTCACCACCCAGATCCTGGCACTGCTGGATCAGTGATGAAGCAAGAGCAGCATTTTGCCAGGAGGAAAGGGTGGGCAGCAGTTTATCATCAGGGACAAGGGCAACACAACACTGTTCTTTCCACTTTAAGTGCCTCTTTGTTCTGTTCACACATTTTGTAAGAATACTTGCAGTGAAAAGTTTTTCTTTGTGCATTAGGATGATGGTGTAAGACAGTCCTGAAGAGAACAAACTCTGAAAACTCATTCTCCAAAACTTATATGCAAACTTTAAAGGACCTAAGAAATTAGATCATAATTTCTGGCCTGTTGAAACATGGATCCTGCTTCTGACCTCTTAAGCATCCACTTGAGTTTGCATTTTCAACAGGACTTTTCTGCCAGAGTGTATAGAAAGAACATACATGGGAAATATGTTTCTACATTAAGCTGAGAATTGGTTGTTTACCAAGACCTGTGTGTTTGACTCTGAAATCTGAGGCCATTCTCTTGCTACCAGAGGAGTTTTTTGCTTTCCAATTGCAGACTTGACTTAACTTGGTGTAGTCATGGGTCTCAAAACTGAGCTGTGCTGCATGGCTGGGATTGCTTCTCACTGCTTGAAGGCTGGGCCTGCTAAACATAGGCAGCTTAGCAGCTGAAACCAGCACACCAAAAATAAGGTTATTTTCATTGTTTGTCTCAAACTAAGACCAAAAATGGGCAGACTAAGTTTGGATAAAAAATGGAAAAGGCAATACCAGAAAAGACAAATGTACAATAAACATTTTAGGACACAATTGTACCACCAGAAGCAGCTGAGTAAGACAGGATTTTAAGCCTAAATCAGTTGGAAAGTTAAGTGGGGAGAAAAACAAAGGGGAATGGAAAATGATGCTGTTCACTCCCTCTTTTAGCAGAGGGGCCACTTTGCTCTTCATGTTTTCCCCTTTCCTCAGGCATATTTTCATCTAACAAATCTGTGAGCAGAGGGTCTGTCATCTTGTACACATCACAGCCCTTGACCTGTCCAAAGGCTTATTCATTTTCCCAGTGGAAACCATTTTCCCTGTTGATCTTATTGCATCTTTTGTAAGCTATTTTGAGTAAAATCCTTGAGCCTTCGTGATGCAGCAGAAATTATTCATTAGAGTATTCAGGTGACTGGACTGGTTCAGACCCTGTTGGTGTAAAAATGGTTATTAATGGCTCCTTTTGTGTCTTGACCATTTTATTGTCACACTTCACCCAACTCTGTTTCTCTGTTTTGAAACAGGTGTTCTGTGATGCTAATCAAGTCGTACAAGCTGCAGATGTGCTGGACTGGGAAGACAAGGAAGCTGCAGAGACACTGGTTGACAATGTGGTCCATTCCAGGATCATCAACCCTTTACGCCTGTTTGTTAAGCCATCTCCAGTACTGAAACATGGCCAGGTGTCCTACTCGGACAGCATAGAAAACTTTTGGGATTGGTTGTCCAACATCACGGAGGTTCAGGAATCTCTGGCACGAACTAAACGCAGACCTATAGTAAAAACTGGGAAATTCAAGAAAATGTTTGGATGGGGCGACTTCCACTCTAACATCAAAACTGTTAAGCTGAACCTCCTGATCACAGGGAAAATCGTCGATCATGGCAATGGGACCTTCAGTGTTTATTTCCGACATAACTCCACGGGTCTGGGGAATGTTTCTGTCAGCCTAGTGCCACCTTCCAAGGTGGTTGAGTTTGAATCATCTCCACAGTCGACGCTGGAGACCAAGGAATCCAAGTCCTTCAACTGCCGCATTGAGTACGAGAAAACAGACCGCGCTAAAAAGACTGCCTTGTGCAATTTCGACCCTTCAAAGATCTGCTACCAAGAGCAGACTCAAAGCCATGTCTCCTGGTTGTGTTCCAAACCGTTTAAAGTCATCTGCATTTACATCGCTTTCTACAGCGTCGATTACAAACTGGTGCAGAAGGTCTGTCCTGATTACAACTACCACAGCGAGACGCCGTACTTGTCCTCCGGCTGACTAGAGATACAACAGCAGTCATAAAAATAAGCATTTCCATTAACCTTTTGGAGAAGAATAGGTTTTCCTATCAGGTTAAAAAGTCTTTCAAAACTGTAGCTGTGTTTGTGCTGTATCGTAACTAATCCAACTGTTTATGTAACAATCCTTTTCGTTTGAGACCGTTGCATTTTAGCTCTCTCATCTTTTATAAGGGAACTGCCAGGCAGGCATGTGATAAAAACCAAACAAAATTACGTCTGTAATGAATACTGATCTTGAAAATCACTTTTTTAAATGACTTTGTGGCAGAGAGGTTGCCTTTTACTTGAATTGGACAGCACTTAGCAGGATCCCATTTCTCACCAGGAACTTGAGGTGACAATAGAAAGAACAAATGATGCAGCAACCTCACAGCTGCTCAGACAGAACTCCAAATAAACAGCTCTCCCACTGATTTCATAATATTACACAGAGAGCTCAAGGAGTCAAGTCTAAATACAAAGAGGATGTGCTAATTTTAGGACAAAAAAAAGGAAAGGAATCTGCATTTTTATGAGTTGTAGTAGTTGTAGGTATTCATTGAAGTGAAGAGTGAGTAGTTCTTCCTTCAGACTTCCTACCCGTGGATATGCAATGATGTAATTAGACATCAATGAGCTTTAGTTTATTAGACCCCCCAGGTGTGCAGGTGTGGTGTACATTCCTTCCTTCCATGCTCACTACTCATTTTGTTTCTTCTCAAAGATTCACACACACACACCCATACTAGTTTTACAGCAATAGAGAATGTAGAAATACTTTGGAAAAAGATAATCTCTGTTTGAGTCAACCTGGTCTAGTGGAAGAGGTTCCTGCCCATGGCAGGGGGTTGGAATAAGATGATCTTTAAGGTTCTTTCCAACTCAAACCATTCTGGGATTCATGAAGTCTGAGAACTGTAACAGAGATTGGCTTCCAGGCAAAGGAAGCAATTATTTTGCTTTCCAGCCCTCTTAGCATTGTAGTGCAGCGAGAAAAACACATCACAGCACAAGGATGCCACCTGAACAACAAGCAACTTTCTGCCTCATGGCACTAGTTGTCTTCCTTAGCACTGCACAAAACAGAGAAGACAAATAGAACAACAAACATCTATGCATCTTCACCTCATAAACAGGTTTCAAACAATAGAAAACTATTCAGCCAGGCTTTCCTCTGGTGCAGAAAAGGATCCCTCCAGCACAGTAAGTTATAACAGAGGGTCCAGCAGTGGTTTTGTTTCAACAGGACAGTTGTTGTCCCACCACAGCCAATAGCAGTTGGCTCTGGTGATGCAGCTTCCAGCATCATTCCCTGAGCTTTCACAAGATATTGATCCTGCTGCTGCCAATTTGCTCTCATGGCCCTTTGTGACAGTTCAATGTCACAGACCCACTGGAAAAAGCTGGCTGAGGAAGCACTTTTTATTGCTTCCAAGGTGCAAGAAGTTACACACAGCTTAAGTAAAACACTATTAAAATACTCCGTTCCACTGATGTGCACACAGACAAGTGACTATGGCAGCTCAGAAGGACTCACTCATGAGATTAATTCTGATTTCCTTGGTAAAGTCTCACCCCAAAAAACAACTCTGTTAAAAATATACAGCTGGCTGATTGGTTTTTTTCCTTTTGAGGTGACCAATTTATATGTGTGGTTTAGTTTGATCAATAATTTAAATGTTTTCCTTCATCTCATTTCATACAGAGTCTCTCCTGGTCTCCAATGATGTTTTTGAGTTTGCCTATTCCTGTCAATTCCTACAAGTTGGTCTACTTCGTAATCTGTATAGCGTGTCCTCACTCCAGCTGTACATAGGCTTGGATTTATTGCTATGAGTTCAGTGGTTGGTGCTTTTGTAACTTAGCTGTAAGCCATGATTTTATTGCCATGTATTTTTACTCAGCACTGTAGGCGATTAAAAGAAAACCCTACATGCTATTTATTGTAGAGTATGTGGAAACCATGTATGTATATACACTTAAATATGTGTACATATACAGCACATATGTGTACATGTATTTGTATGTAAATAAAGAGAGTTTACTAAATCTGGCACTTGCTTGTGGCCTATTTGATTATTTTTTTTTAAGTGTTGTATATATAAAGACTCAAAGTAAAACTAAGGCACTGAAACACATCACTGAACTTTTTCCCCCCAGCTGGAATTTGTTTTTCTAGGAAATATTTAAATGTGTGCTACAGTGAACTGTGTGCAAGCCTAGGCAGAGAAGGTTCAACAGCATTCTGTGATGTTTGAGAAATGAAGCATGTTTTGACAATCATGCACTGCTTAATAATTGCACAAGGTACATTCAGAGTGAAGGGGTTAGTTTAAATTAGACAACATTCCCAAGCAGGAACACGCTGGGAGACAGAACAGGCTGTTGCTGATTCAGCCCTTGCTCAGCTTCTCATCCAGCTCCGTTGCTGGATTCTCCTCTTCCACAGACATCTTCTGGCTGCAGCACAGTCACCTCCCAGGCTGAGGTTTCCAGGCCTCAGGAAGACCAAACAATGAGAGAAACTTGCACCACTCTTCTCTGAACAAGCTCCCTCAAGGAGGCAGCCTGGCAGCTGGAGCAGGAGGAGAAGAAGGGAGAGAGCCTTGGTACCAAACTGACTCCAGAGAACTCACCACCACATTATTTCCAATCACAATACTTTACAAATCAGCTTAAAAGCAGAACTTTTTTTTTTCAGATCAATTTTGAGAAAGTCACTGTGAAAAAAGCACTTACAATCTTATTGCAGGCAAAATCTGATTAAGAAATTATTTACACCTAGCAAGGCAAGCAAAACACAATCCAATCATGACAGACTTGATTAGGTCAAATTTCACACTGCCCATGTAAACAGAAGTAAGTTAGATTTCATTTCACACAGAACAGGACCTATTTTAAAAACCATTTTCCTGTACAACAGGTGACTATTTCAGACAAGTTTCACATCTCAGTGATTGTTCCTCTCATGACTCTTATTCAAAGGATTTTAAAACAAAAAATTGCAAAATTAAATACCATTTTTTGAAAATGTCCCAAGTGGGCAATGACAATTTATGACTGCGGCAACTTAATCTAGAAGTTTTTAATATACAACCTTATTTAATCCAAATCTGAACAGGATAGTTTTGCACACACTTGTATCAGTGCAAATATCCTGAGTTGGAAGGGACCCACAGGAGTCCAGTCCAGCCCCTGACCCTGCACAGGACAGCCCCAAGAATCCTATCATGTGCCTGAGAGCATTGGCCAAGCACTCCTTGAACTCCTACAGGCTTGAGGCTGTGATCACTGCCCTGGGGAGTCAATATTAAATACAGTAAATAAGCATTTAAACTTCTTGCTAAATAAATTTCCTATTGTTCTCCCCATCCCATGGATATACATAAAAACCATCCCAATGAAAAGCTCACAGAGATAAGCAGCAGCTTTTTCTTTCTCCATACAGCACGGTGGGAACCATGCACAGCCATATTTTTTGCATCATTTCAACTTGACAGAGAAGCAACTTGAGTTTTATTTTCCTTTTCCCCCAAAGAATTGCATCCTTTGGATCCTCAGCCTATAGCCCTCCCCAGTGGTCAGATCCTGCTGTAAGCTCCTCAGTGACTCGGTCACTGTGGCACTTGCACTGGGGACTCTCAGCCTATGTGACAGTCCCCAAGCCCTAACACGGAGCCAGAAAGGCAGAGAACAGCAGAGATGAGTGTTGTGTGCCCTGAGCTCCTTGGGATTGATACATTTTCATTTTAGGGACATGCACTAGGCAGTACTGGACAAACAAACACCTGAATGATACCCTGATGCAACTGGAAAAACTCACAGCAACTAGGCAAAGGTGCTCTGTGCAAATCAGCATCCTGTGCTGCTCTTCTTTTTAAATTGTAATTCAAGGACATTAGAATTTGCTATTTGTTTTATGCTCTGTTGACCAGCATAATCTGGATAATGTTTTATTTATAGTATAATAATGATTCGTCATTAGCACTGTCTCTATTCAAATATGCACAGTCGAAAAGACAATAACGAGCTGCAATACACTAAGTAGCTGAATGAAACACACATCAATCAAGTAGAGTTTTAGCTGTAGGGTGTCTCATTTGAAAAACTAGACTTCTCTCCCTGGTGAACAACTCTTGCATGTGTCCATCAGATGAAGAGTCTTTCTTTGGTTTAGAACTAGCAGATAATGCAGGTTTATGGAAGAGCAGAATTGTTGTGAAATATCCCACTTCATGTCAAACCACACTTCCCCTGGCAGGTTGTTGAGCTACAAAATCTGTTCAGATTTGCAATCAGGAGTGATGGGAACTGAATGGATTCTGCTGGACACAGCTGGCAGTGCAGCACCTTCCTGCCAAGGCTGCTGTGACTAACCAGCTCACACAGCTCTCCAGCCCAAAAAACCTGGGGGTTGTAGGTCAGATGCAAGTCTCCAGTTGCTGGTACTCTCAAGGAAGAGCCCCAGCCATCTAGACTGAATTTTGAAGGAAAAACAAACAAACAAACAACAAAACCCCAAAACAAAACAAAAAAAAACCACCAAAAAAATGCTTTTTTCTGAAGATGTAATTCAGTCTCCAACTCAGCACAAATCCAGCAGCAGCTGCAGCCCAATTAAAAAGCAATCACAGTCATGGGAAAACAGTTTACTTGAGGAAGAAATAATTTTACCTGCATAAACAGTGGTAGGACTCTAAAATAGGCTCCAAAAGAAATATCAGCACCTTCCAATTCAACAGTAATGGAACAGCCAAGCAGGTCAGACAGACAGTCTCTTGCACTCTCTCTGGTTTTGTCCTCAAGTCAGAACAGAGTTTAAAAAAGTCCCTGCTTCAGGGACTTTTTAATGTACTTTCCTCATTTTCTGGAAAATGCACACCCATGACTCCTCACTCAGACACAGGAATCTGAGTTATACTGAGGGCTTGGAGGAGATGATTCCTCTGTGTAAGTCAAAAGGCTCAACGACCTTTCCTAGGAAAGGAGCAATGTGGGAAGCACAAAACTGGCAGCAGGGAGACTGTGGTCTCTTTTGGCATGTCAGCAGGCAGGACTTGGGGCTCTCACCCACACCTGGCCATTGGAGCAGGGCAGAGGGCACCACAGGACACAACCTGATGGCAGCAGTTGAGCAAATGTGCAACAGCTGCCCCTGGAACACCTTCTCAGACATCCCATTGCTCACCTTGCCCCTCCCACATTAACTGTCCTTGGAAAACAGGACAGCTTCATTACCAGCCTGATCCCAGACCAGCACCTCACATTCAATCATCATCGTGCTCCTCTGCCCTTGGCAGCTCCACATTTCAGCCCCCTCGGCTGCAAATCCCATTTCTTTATTCTCTTGCCTCATTCCCAGACAGTACGTGGCTCTTTCATCATTACGCAGTCAATTAAGCCTTGGCTACCTTATCTTAACAGCTCCAAATAAGCTGGTGATCTTCCTGAAAGGTGATACATTATAATTGGTTCCAAATTGGCAAGAAAGAGAATAGTGAAATATGAGACTTGGAGGTTATTTGAATTAGCCCTGAAGTTAAAAATGGCCAAAACCACTCCAAAACTCACCTAAAAAAATTAGGGTGTTTGCTTTGAACTTCTAGTATTTATCAGGTCTGCATCATCTGTTACAGCTGGTGTTAATTCCCAGGAAACACGACTTGGAATCTTTTGTTTTAGAGATCCTACAGACAGCAGTGATGCTGCCAGCTCCCAAAGCAGGGGGTGAAAGTGAAACAGGTCTGCTGTGCTCTCTAGCACCCAAACACCCTGGGGAGAGGGGCAAGAGTGCAGAGCCCCACACAGGGCACTCTATAGGTGTCCCTGGCATATGTCAACAATTTTTCAGAGCCTACAGCTCAGATGGTCCCAGGCAAGCTCAAAGCTAACAGCTCTCACTTCCTTCCAGCTGGAACATCCCAGTAGGTTCCTTGCATTGCTGTGGTCCTTGCTTTCATCCCTGGGATACTTCACTGTGAAAGAGGTGAGGCACTGGCACAGGTTGTCCAGAAAAGCTGTGGCTGCTCCATCCCTGGAAGAGGTCAAGGCCAGAATGGATGGAGCTTTGAGCAACCTGGGCTAGTGGGAGGGACCCCTGACCATGGCAGAGGGTGGAACTAGAGGATCTTGATGGTCCCTTCTGACCCAAACAATTCTGATTCTGTGATAGTGGTAATAAACAACTAAGCAGCCATCAGAGAAACATCCCAATTATGAGATTCTAGATGGGTGGAGAGCGATTATAGCCCTTTCCATCCACATTTCAGGAGCCCCTGGTGAAATGCAATTCACCCTGAGCTCTTCTAGAGAATGACAAATGTATCTCTAAAAATTCAGTTCAGGTTTTCAAAACATGTCAAGCTGATTTAACTCAAACAGGAGCACGTGTGTCCCAGCCTAGTAGGAGAACTGATCAGAGAGGAGCCAATTCTAAGCCAATAATACTTACTCCTTAAGAGAAGAGGTGATGGAAGAGTCTCTGAAGCAGGTGATGCTGAGCAGATGTGCACTGCTAACCTGGGAGTACAGAATACTTAACACAGATTTCTGAGCAGGTAAAGCAGAGGATTAAAAAACATTTCAAGTTGCCATATTGAAGATGATAAGCAAGCCTATTTATTATATAGTACTTAGAGCTACTTAATTCCAATCCACTTCCCATGTCAGATATATTTAACTGTGGCATTTCTGACTTCAATCAGGGAAGATTTGGATTAGCCAAAGTACTCTGGGAAAAGAAGACTCCTGCTCACCCCATCTTCTTGGGGGCAATGCCACACAGTGAGATTGCTCTGTCCACAGGGAGTAAACTCTCTCTTCCACTTCCTTCTCCTGGTTTTAAAGTAAATGAATTCTAAATACCCCTAAATACCAGACCCACAGTGTTTGGTCACAGCTAAACACAACCTGACTGCTCAGAGCAAAAACAGCACCACAGCTGAACACCATGCAAGGCAGTCCAGGCCCACGAGGTCAAATAAGCTCATCAGTGTGTCTAGACATTAAGGGATACTTAGATTTGGCAAAAAAGAGTGGAGAGAGAAATCTATTTTGATTCACCACCCCAGTTATCTTTAAAACAAGCACAGCCCCTTAGTTAACACACAAGTATTGAATTGTGTTGCCAGAAGCAGATTAATTGCAGCTTCCAGGAAAAAACTCGGAGCTTATTTCACACTGACTTTATTCCCAGTTGAATTAAGTTCCTTATGTTACACCAACTCATTTGAATTTTTTGAATTGGTTTTGCATAGTATCATTTACTGATGTACTATCTTTAATTACATAACACACATACACTCTCCAACTGCATTATTAATGAAAGTGTTTTTAATTAAATGGCTCTCAGCATAATATTCAGTCATTAATTTCACATGCTCAGGATGTGGAGAGATTCTATTCTGATGGTCTGGGGAAACTCTGTACTTTAGATGAGGGATCCTTGCAAAGTGATAGTTTTAGAGAGAAGTTGAAATCATTATGAGCACTGAATTACCCTCTCAGCAGCTGGTGCTGCAGTTCTGCTCTACTGGGTATTATCTGTTCTTCAGCTCAAGTGCTCCTTTTGCTCTGCCACACTTCACCACTGGTAATTTGAAAATGCCTCTCACTGGATATTCTAGGGTGAATAATATCAGGGTTATCTTTCAGGAACAATTTACACTTAAGACAATGGCACTGAGGCTGCACCCACTGCAATAAAAGCCTCTGTACCCTCCTCCCTAATTATGTACCACTGACCTGACTCCATTCTTAACCTTTCAGTGCTCTTAGGAGTGAGAAAGAACATTCACACTCTTGGGACTGGGATTTTTTTTTGCCCATCCACCACGTGGAGGCACAGACACACACTAGGACATCACAGAGTCATTGCTGTGAGCTCACCTGCTGCAAAGGTTCCAAATTATGGCCAAGAGGCACAAGAACAGCATTAAATTTATATTTTTTCCCCTCCAAACTAGCACCAATTTCCCATTGCTTCACTCAAAGATGGCAGGCAGACCTCTTTTCTTGGGAAAGAAGGTCAACCCAAGCAGACTTGTACGAGCTTTTCCCGTCCACAAAGTCTCCAGAAAGGATTCACTTTATCTCAGTTGATGCTTTCTAGCTTTTATGAAAAGAAATTCCCACCATAAAAAAAAAATGTTCTAGGACAGCATTTTCCAGGAAGATTTTGGAAGTCTTGGAATTTACTCTTCTGTTTCACTAGAAGAGCTCAAAGGAACTTGAGAGGAACAAGACCATAGACAACAGTTACCTGTTTGACTTTTGGGTTTTGTGGTAAGTTTGTCTGTCCTCCCCAAAGGCAAATGAATATAAAGCTATATTTGGGTAGGACTGTTCTAGGACTCACCATCTAATTAGTCTCTAGTCTAAATAGTCCTGGACTTTTGTTTCTGAGCAATGAAGTCCTTCCCCCCAAAAAAATCCTCTAATTACATAGGCTCAAAAGCCTTTACCCCTAATGCATAGGAAGGGAGCAGCTCTTGCCCATCCCATTCTCCTAAATCCTGGATTACATCTCACCTACCACTCTCCTCTGCTTCAGCTCACTCTCCTGCTGTCAGGCTCATCCTTTGGACTCCTCTCTGCTCTGCTGCCCCACAGCTCTGTCCTCTCTGAGCTCAAGGCTGCTCCTTAAGCTCTGTTTCTTCAAAAGAAAAAGGGTGAACACACTAAAACACACAAGATCCAGGATGTCAAAAAGGTACCACACACAGACCTGCCGTGCATTCACAATGGATTTTAAAGCAATAACTAATATTTTTACATGACAAGACTAATGCTAATATATGCCCACGTTCCCAGCGTTTCATGCCTACATAAAACATTGCCCCATAATGAAGATAATTGAAAGTATGACTTCTATCAATATTTAATTAGCATTTGGTGCTAACTCATTATTTCGGTACAATTAATTTGACATCTTGCTGCATGGCCTGCACAATTTCCTTCTAGAGGGTGGTTTCATTGGTGGGACATAAGTAACATGAGACATGTGCACCTTCCCTGGGGCTTCTAGGGGACTATAAAATATGGACAATGTGACTGACATTTTAATCTACTGCAGGACACATATTAAAACTCAAAATATGCACGAGCACTTGGCTAAAGCATAGTTGTAATAAGGGAAATATTCTATTAAACTAACACTTTCAGAAAACAAATTGCATCAACATCACACCAGCCTTTTCCTTTTCCTCCCTGATTCCTCTGGTTTATCTACCCAGTGATAATTCAGCAAACCAAAAGATCTCACATGTTAAATCATAGAATCATAGAATCAACTGGGTTGGAAGAGACCTCAAAGATCAGGGATTTTCTGAACTGCCTTCAGTCAACATGGAGCTGTTTCCAGAAGCAGAAAGCAGGTAACACCTAATCCAGCATTTTCCAACAAAAAGGGACTACAGTTGGTAAAATGTACACTAGGACTTAAAATAAAAAAGGGTTGTGACACATTCAGAATCATCATTTATTGCAATTTTGACCAGTTTTAGGCATCTTAAAAGTTGGCCACATCCCCAAAATTTGAGATGGCTCAAATCACTATTTTCCTACACTTGAGACACTTGAAATAACTGTTTAACAAAGCTTTAATGAGTGTTGCATATTATGAACCAGTACTAACAGCTCAAGTGGGAAGTTTTCAGAGCTGCTTTAAGAGCTGCTTTCCTTCACTTTGCACATGCTCAAATTTTTTTTAAACTAAATCCCCTCCAGCTGATTGAATTTTGGTGTTTTCTTCCCTTCTAAATTTTTACGACATTTGCTACTTGCAACTTTTTAATGAAAAATGGTTCTTTCAACATGATTTTCAAGTGAAGGTGAAGCTAATTAATAGATTCTATAGCTTTGTTACTTTTCAAAACTAATAGGACAATAACATTCATGGCTATTATGGTAATTAAGAACACATTTTTTGGAAGAAATTCTTCCCTGTGAGGGTGTTGAGGCACTGGCACAGGTTGCCCAGAGCAGCTCTGGCTGCTCCATCCCTGGAAGTGTTCCAGGCCAGGTTGGATGGGGCTTGGAGCAACCTGGGCTAGTGGAAGGTGTCCCTGCCCATGGCAGAGGGGTTTGGGACTGGATGATCTGTGAGGTCCCTTCCAACCCAAGCCAGTCTATGATTCTATGATATTTAAAGAACAACCAGTAACTGCTCTCCATGTGTTTTTGCTCAAATCCCTTTACCAGGCTGCACAAGGACACATATCGTGTCAGCACACAGTTCTAGGCAAGGACCAAAGAAAGATCCTGTTCCCCCCAAATGCTTCTTGCATAACTTCCCCAGGAGAGTGCGAGGAAAAAAAACTGCAAGGTTCAAATAGGAAAGAAGAATACTTGGCAGCACCAAGTCCTTCCTGCTCAAACACTGGAAATAAAAGCAGTCACCACCCTCTGCTTATCAGTTATGAAATGAATTGTCTGTTTCAAATATTTGACAAAGGCACAAAAGAAAAAATCCATAACAAACAAGCTGCAACTGCCCCTTTCTTCTTGTGGCTGCTCAACTGCTCATTCCTACTGCCCTGCTGGAGAGCACTGGTGTGGGCAGCACAAACACCTTCCTTCACTTCACTGTTTTAGCTGAAATTGCTGAATAAACAGCTTTGACAAAAACATACATGGATATTCATTGTCCACAGGTGAGCAGTGGTGCCTCAGCTTTACCCAGCTAGCCATGCCCTTGCTTTCCTCACAGCAGCACAGTTCCTCTGGAGGAACTGGCATAGAATCATAGAATTAACCAGGTTGGAAGAGACCTCAAAGATCATCGAGTCCAACCCTACTGTGGTCACTAGATCATAGCACTGAGTGCCACATCCAGTCTCATCCTGAAAACCTCCAGGGATGGTGAATCCACCACCTCCCTGGGCAGCACATTCCAATGCCTGATCACTCTCTCTGTAAAAAATCTCTTCCTAATATCCAACCTAACCCTCCCCTGGCAGAGCTTGAGTCTGTGCCCTCTTGTCCTGCTGCTGGTTGACTGGGAGAAGAGACCAACCCCCACCTGACTCCAACCTCCTGTCAGGGAGTTGCAGAGGGTGAGGTGGTCTCCCCTGAGTCTCCTCCAGGCTAAACAATCCCAACTCCCTCAGCCTCTCCTCATAGCACTTCCCTACAGATGTTTAAACCCTGTGTATCTGCAGGAATAGAAGAAAGTTCCTACAAAATTTAGCCCTACAAGGAGCAAGTAAAGATGACAACACTATGCCAACAGTATTGATGGTTCTGCAATAGGCATCTCTACATACAGCTAAATTAGGTTCTTTTTATTATTGATGCTCTCCCAGTACCCTGATCATTGCTGAGCCAGCCCTGGGTTTTGTGCTCATTTTTTAAAAATGAAGAAAAACATTCATTACAGGATAAACTCCTTTACATCCCTGTAATTCATGCTAAAACACAAACAAGGATTATTGTTAAAGACAGTCTCAGCACAGCTCCACCTTCCTCTACACATTTTTTTTATCCAGAGGAATCAGGAACAAATGCTTAGTTTGCTCTCTGCAAACAAACAACGAGGGAAGATTATGGACTTGCTGATAGCACTGACTTAGAGTAAATACAATTGTTCATAGTATGACTATGATCAAGAGTGTAGATATGATTATTTATTACACAAAATGAGTCCAACTTCAAAATGCTCTTGGTTTTATATCACATGGAGTATCTTTACAGTTGATTATTAAAAAAACCCAAAACAGCTCTTTAACATTTCTCCTCTTGACACAAAGTCATAAATACATGCACTTTTTACATCTTTGCTTCTTTTTCTAACTGCCCAAAACATCACCTTATTGGAAAACTGCAGCCTCCTCCTAAGCATGTATATCTTAGGTGCTTAGTCCCTATCTTGACACTTCCAAAACATTTTCACTATTTTGTGAAGGGGATAACACTTCCAGAGAGTCTCAATACTCTGCTTAAATACTTTGATATAAACGTGGACAGAATATTCAGATGTGAATATAACCAGGGCATAATGCCCCAGTAAACACCACACATTTAACTAGAAGAGCAGCAAGACAACTAGCACTCCATTTCTTTGATAAAGCATGTCTAAAGAAGAAACTTTTGTAGAGCTACTCAAAGAGATGCTAATTTCAGGCATACACATCCTGATGCTCTTGCAGGCTCTCAGAGCTTGGGCAGATTCCTGTGCTCCTGCCAATTCCTGCAGTTGCCTTAATCAGTACCACAAAACCCACCAGTTTTGGAGTCCTGAACCAGTAATGAACAGAACACACCATAGTACATAAAAGCTTTTGGGTATATGAGTTCTATCAACCTTGAGTTATCCTAACAAGCATTTGAAACACCTCCAGGCTGCAGGCAGGAGAGCTGCTGTAGCCTTGGATTCAGGAAACTGGGCAGCCCCAGGAACAGCAGTTAGTAACAAACCACCCTCTGCATTCTGCTCTCTACACCTGCCATCTCCCTCCCTGAGCCACTCAGAGAAGGGGAGCAGGAGAGCCCTTTGTTTCAACTCTCTCCTGGTGCTGCACACCTTACAGCTTGTGGCTGCTTAAACCCACACATCCTTCCCCAACCCTGTGAAAGAAGGCAGACATTGTGCAGAAGACACATCATTTTTACCCCTGGAATCTTTATCTTGCATGTCCCTGTGCTCTCCCAGACATGGGCGAATGCTGAAATGATCTAGAACCAAATGGCAGTTTGAGCACTACTGAAAGCTGAATACAAACATGTGGTAGTTCAGTCATGCTGCTGACCTGTTTGGTTTTGCCAGGTTCCACTTTGCATGGTGTTCATCACAGCCTCAAGGTATTTTTCTGCATTAGTAGCTTAAAAGCATCTCCCTCACACAAAATCTGTTTCAGCTGAGTATCCTGTCAAATACTTAGTTCTGTTTCTTCAAGTTGAATCTTTATTTCTTGTCAATGAAGTTTTATCCTATTGCCCTTTTTTTTCTACTAGAAAAATACTTTTGTTTGATCCTGTCAATGAAATATGAAGTTTTACCCTATTGCCCTTTTTTCTCTACTAGAAAAATACTTTTGTTTGATCTCAGTTCTTTCCTCTGGATGAGTATTTGTACCAGAAGAGGAAAGACCAATTAAGCAGAAGCCATAATTGTTGTTTGGGGTATTTTAAAAAGTCAAACATTAGATATCTGCAAAGCACCATGAAAAGCTTGAGCTCCTCTGTAAAAGTCAAACATTAGATACCTGCAGAGCACCATGAAAAGCTTGAGCTCCTCTGCAGACAAAAAGCAATGGCTTTCAAAACCTCATGCTACTGATTTTAAGCACAAAACTCATATGATGCTATATATTTGGATAAATCCCTCCATGTGTGCATGTCAGGAGTAGAACACAACTGAATGACAACATAAAGGAGGCAGAGAGAGTGTCTAAAAATAAAACAAAACAAAACAAAAATAGCCTCTGAAGAGTAGATGCCCTCCAGGATTTACCCAGTTTTGCCAACTTGCAGTTGCAAATGTTTTCCAAAGCTGATGTAGACTCAAGGATGAGTTAAAGCTCCTGACAACAACTTTGCATCCCTACATTCCCTACCTAAAGAGTAGTTGGGAAGAAACATCTTTACAGGAAAGACTGAACACTTGGGTTATGCTCAAATTATTTCTGTGGAAAGAACATATTAAACTCCCCAATGTATCCACCATATTCTCCCTGTTCAACTGGAAACACAAAACTGAAAATCTGAAGGATCCCAATGCCCCAAGAAAAAACAGCCAAACGTGCCTCGCCCACATATACAAATCTGTGTTTTTTTAGAAACACTGGAGATTGAATATGCAAATTATAAGAATGCATTAATTATCATTAATCATTCCTTCACAAAGAGTAGAACTAATTGGAGAAATAATTTGAGGAAATTGAAGTACATGACAGAAAGCATTAAGATTCATTAAGTTTCAATTCTCTGGTCTGTCAGCTTGTCAAAAGTAGATGCTTGCCATTCCAGC
>NW_008686502.1:49048-51051 GCF_000695815.1 Acanthisitta chloris
CTAGTACACAGTTTAACCCCTTTTAGAATTTGTTCTGAGATTAACTACATCTGACACAAAACATTTTTTTGTTAAAAGGCACTGTCACAAGGAAATTTGCATCTCCATTTCTTTTCATCAGGAAAACTAAACCTGCTGATATTTCACTATGAAGCATTTGCAGGTTCACTAGGTATTTTGTATTTATAATTTGAGAGGTGCCAGCACACATTCAAAAAACCTTTCACAACAGGTAATCAAAGCACTGGAAGAAAAAGCCACATTTGAAAAGGTACCCACACTTTTCCATACCTACACCTCAAATTCACCTTGATCAGAAAAGCCAATAAACACACAAAGAAGTATTTTATGTTGCTCTATTTGTAGCCCTGGGATAATCCTCCCCAGGTGGTGTTGGTACAGACTCTCTTGGTCCAGCATAACAAACCCCAGTCCTGCTCCAAGGGAGGAATGAATGCTTGGTAGAGTAAGAACTCCCTCATGTGTGTGTCTGACAGGAACAGTCTATCTGCAAGATGTGACAGGGACAAGATGCACAATCTAACAGACCCTTTTTATTTTCCTCTCCATTTAAAAACATATGGTGTGGGTTTTACAGAGAACACCACAGCTCTTAATCTGGGGATGGTGCAACTACCCGAGCAAGATTAAGTCTTTGCTGACCACAGAAGGTAAACATTTTAGTTGCACACTTCAGGACCAAGTAGGTGGTTTGTTTTAAACTTTCAAGACTCTACAAACACAGCTGGGTTAGAAAACTGTGTACATAACAGATAAAATTAATTTCAAAGCTTACAGAGAGTCACCAACTTAAAAATGGAAAATTTAAACAGCTTACATGGCAATTAAGGTTAAAAGAGGAGCTCAGCCTGCAGTTAAAGCTCTGTGCTTTAGGATGTCATCCTATTAGAATTTTTTTGCATATGCTTCAAAATTTACCTTTTTTAACTGAAATGGCTCAGTCAACTCTGCAGTGAGAAACGTGGGAAGTCAAAACCTGTAACTGCTTAAAATGCAGCAGCAGTTGCCTCCATCCTGATCAGCAGCACAAAGTCTGACATGGTGCAATTTATTTTCTACATGACTATCACTGCCAACGCATGAAACATGCATAAGTTTGGCAAAGCAGAACTTTCCACTCATTATATACATACCCTTGATTGAAATACAGCACAAAAATACTGTTATGCTCCCAACTCTGCTAAGAATGCAAGACAAAAATGTTGGTGTCAGGTAATGTTTTCAAAGAAGTCCAATCTGCTCCCTGCTTGACAGGATGATCACCACGTATTACTGCAGCTCTGAGGCTCCTTCAGAATACTTTAATGGAGAACTCCAAACACGCTTGGTTGTTTCTTTATAAGCCAAGGCCAAGCAAACCCTGCAAAGTTATTTTTTTCCCTCCTGAGTCTCCAATCACAAGCTCATTTCTGTTATTCAGACCTGACTCATGAGAAACCCAATTTTACACTCAGAGCAACAACTTCACATACTGTTTAAAATATAACTGATTTGACAACCCCTGGAATGCCATTCCAAAACACTCATGAATTCTCACAGCTGAGCATGGGTTGGTGTGGTGGAAAAAACAAGCCCTTTGCATCACACATCTGAAATGCTTCATTCCACTCCTGTGCTTGTGTTTCTTCCAGTTCTCTGAGAGAAGAAAAAAGGAATCTTCAGAATTGAGAAGAAAACCCATGTTCCTCTAGTGGAAAATTACCAAGACGTTCACAGAAAAATAAACTGTTCAAAACTACCCTCATTTTAAACAGCAATTTCCTCTGTTACCAAACTATCACAGTGTTAGGTGCAAAGATATTTGTGTACAATGGAAGCAGTTTGATATATGTTATATAAATACAATTTAAATAATAAATGGGGCACGTAAAGTTTTGTAGTGGAATGGGTAATACTCTTAAATAGTAATTGTAACAGAAGTCATCTAAAGGATAGGAAAACATTCATACTGTGAACTCTGGAGAATCATAGAATCAACCGAG
>NW_008686503.1:0-203 GCF_000695815.1 Acanthisitta chloris
CCCCTCACCCACCCCAGCCCCTCCCTGGTGCTTTTGCCCCGCTGAGCCCCACTTTTACACCCCTCAGCCCTTCCTCAATACCCTTTGCACCCCTAGCCCCTCCCCTCGCCCCTGCCCTGCCGCTGCTGCCATGGGACGATGCTTTTCGATGCTTTATGTAAGGTGGGAGCCACATGCAGCTCCTCGGCTGTCTCGTGGGCTCT
>NW_008686503.1:236-1186 GCF_000695815.1 Acanthisitta chloris
CCCGCTTTTTATAGCCTCCACTCTCTTCCCTGGCGTTTCAGATTTAGTTTTTTTCTCTCCTCCGACTTGTTTTTACATAACTCGTCCTTGCTGGAGCCTCGTGGCAGGCGGCAGTGGGACCGGCATGCAGCTGATTCCCGAGGGACTGAGGACGTTGTTCCTCTCCTTCCTTAAACCAGCCTGGAATGAGCTGTGGAGGAGATGGGGCTCCATGAGCCCCAGACTGATCACTGCATGGGAATCCCTGCCCAGATCACCCCTCAAACATTGCCCGAACCCCTTTTCAAACAGGATTTTCTTTCCACACCCCAAAAATGGGCTTTTGGGGGTGCCAGGGCCGAGCCCTCTGCTTCCCTCCCCCTGAAGGCGCCTTTGCCGGTGACATACGCCTGGTGTTTCCCATCCCACCCCTTGCCAAACTTTTTTTCCAAGGGAAAAGCGTCAGAACACATTTATCAGCAAGGCTGGGCTGGCAGAGACTCTCCCATGCTGTTATTAGAGGAAGTTTTACCAAAATCCTTATCCAAATCCATGTAGCACAAGCTGTAACACACTCCCTGTGCTTTGGGAGGTGAATTCCCTCTTGGAGACTTAAAATCCTGCTGCTTCCTCAGCTCTGTGGTGATTTTAACCACCTTAAGGCTGACCAGGAAGCTGGAAATGAAGCAGGATCTCAAATTATCTGTATTTAGGAGGGAGCTGGAGGCTGTGCCGAGAATTTTTCTCCTTACTTTTTGCCTCTTGGAGCTGATGTTTGTGCTGTCTGCTGATTCCAGGGAGGATGTTTGGCTTTGCCTCCTACTATGGCGACCACATGGTGCTGCAGAAAGAGCCTGCGGGGGCCGTGGTGTGGGGCCACGGGGAGCCAGGGGCTGTGGTGACAGTGTCTCTCTCAGGGGACAGTGGCCTCATCATGATGAAGAAGACAGCACAGGTCAAAGGTCAGTCCC
>NW_008686503.1:1230-9091 GCF_000695815.1 Acanthisitta chloris
GCACCAAATCGCAGATCCTGGTGGGGTGAGATGGGTTTGTCCCCACCCCGGGTTGGTCACGCTGCTGCGCCGGGGCTGCAGAAGGGATGATGACGTCTCCAGCTCGTGTTTTCCCCTCTCCAGGAGATCTGGGGGGGCTCAGCCACCCCCTCCCCGCCAACGCCAGCCTTTGCTCACTTTGGTTCCCCCGGCGGATCCGTGGGCGCCAGCGGGAGCTGAGCTGCCGCGGCAGTGGGAGGCTCCATGCAGGCTGAGCTGAGCGACGCGGCTGCGGAGAGGAGAGGAGGATTGAGCTCCTCTCCCTCTCAAAACCATCTCTGGGGAATCTCCAGAGCACTCCCAGCTTCTTTTTCGATCTACACTCCCTTGAAGGATCCTGGGGGATCTCTAAGCCCTGAAGGATGCCTCTTGTGCAGGCAGAGCCTTGCTGGAGGCTGGGAGGGCTCAGGGCCACCTCAAATCCCAGCTGCTTCCCTGCCTAGAGGGTTGGGGGCTGTGCTTCACCTTTGAGGGCTGAAACCACTGCCCAAGATCACCTCCACAAGCTGGAGAGCCTAGAAGTGTCTTGTGGGAGAGCAGCAATCCAGGAGATCTGTAGGATCCAGCCAGAAAATCCACACTAAGCTCCAGCAGAATATCTTTACGCCTCAATTCAGCGCCTCTAAAATTAGCTGGAGACATCTCAGTGTCACACACACCAAGCTGCTCCTGTAATCCCAGTTCCTCCCAGCAGCTTCTGCTCTGGCACACATTGTTTTCCAGATTTTCACTTTTAACCCCTTCATTTCTTCAGGAGGAAAGACCCTCAGATGGTGGAAAGCTTCCAAACTCCATTTCCCCAGCCTGGCTCCATGGTGGGGAAGCTTTTCCGTTTCCTATCTATCCCCACTGGTTGTTGGCCACACATCCAACATCCCTGCAAAGGTTTTGTAGGGGTGGTGGAAGATAAATGCCATCCTATTCCTCCAGGACCTTCTGGGATGTGGACAATTGTCCTGGATCCAGTGGCCGACACTCTGACAGCTGAGCAGGGCTTGGAGAACGTGACGCTGCAGGACATCTACTTTGGGGACGTGTGGCTTTGCAGTGGGCAGAGCAACATGGCAATGACAGTCCTGCAGGTAAGGCCACATGGCACGGATCAGGCGAGAGCACCAGGGAAGTGCCTTACGTGCTCCTGCCCTTCCCCAGGTGGCCAATGCCAGCGAGGAGCTCACTGCCGCCACGCGCTATCCCTACATCCGCATCTTCGCCGTGGCACCTGCCCACTCTGACTTCGAGCTGGAGGACCTGGAGCGGATCGACTTGCCATGGTCCATCCCAACGGCTGGTGAGTGCAACGTGCCTCCAAAAGAAAGCCTGGAAAAGGTTTTGCGCCCCCCCCATTTTCCCTTTGCAGCCTGCTGTTTCTTGAGCAGAGAACCTGGGCCATGGGAATTTCACCTACTTCTCGGCTGTCTGCTGGCTGCTGGGGCGCTCTCTGTACGAGGTGCTGGGGTACCCTGTCGGGCTGGTGGAGGTAGCCTGGGGAGGGACCCCCATCGAGGCCTGGTCCTCCCGCCGGGCTCTGCAGGCGTGTGGGCTCCTGGAGGACATGGGGAGGTGAGAGAAGGTGCTGTGTAAATACCTCCTGCCCCATGCCACACTGCTCTTGGGGAGTCTCCTCATCCTTTCCCACTCCACCTCCTCTCGTAGAGTCTCCCCTGTGCATCTTTTGACCCCTTCTGGATAAAATCCTCTCCCATGCTGAGAGCATAGAGCACATCTGGGTGGGGAAAGTGAGAAGAGGGGGACCCCAGAGCTCTCCTTTTGCATGGTGCTTGCTTTAACCACACAGGGCTGGCTCCTGAAGACCCCCTCGTGTTTTGCATCCCTTAAACCCAGTTATGTCTTCCAGTGTCTCCCCATACCAGCACCTCTTAGGCCCACAAACACCCTCTGTGCTCTGGAATGCCATGATCCACCCTCTGCTCAACATGACCCTGCGAGGCATCGCCTGGTACCAGGGTGAGCCCCTCTGTTTCCATCCCCCGGGGGTGGAGCAGCCCCTGCTGTCCCACCAGGCTCTCACCAGCCCCTGTTTTTGGGGGACAGGTGAAGCCAACACCCTCCTGCATACGGACCAGTATAACTGCACCTTCCCCGCGCTCATCGCTGACTGGCGCCAGGCGTTTCATGCTGGGTCAGCCGGACAGACGGAGCTGCTCCTGCCCTTCGGCTTCGTGCAGGTGTGTAGGGGGCAAGAGGCAGGACCCCCACCCTCCTGTGGAGACACCCAGGGAGGGTTTACCCACACTGGAGGCCACTTCCAAGCTGGCAGCAGGGAGAGGATCCTGGACACACACGGCCATCCTGCCAGGTGCCCAATCCCAGGCAGGGGCTGCGGAGATTGGTGGCTAAGCTGCTCTTCCATCCCTCTCCCCACCTTGCAGCTGTCCACCTACCGCCATCAGAGCCCGGACGACAGCTTTGCCCGGCTGCGCTGGCACCAAACAGCCGACCTGGGGGTTGTTCCCAACACCAGGCTGCCTGGCACCTTCATGGCTGTGGCCATGGATCTGGGCGATGAGCACTCTCCCTACGGCAGGCAAGTCCTGGGCTGGGGTGAGAGTTCCAGGGATGAAACTTTCAGGTACCAACCTCACCTCCCTCCTCTCCCTTGGCAGCATCCACCCCCGGGACAAGCAGAATGTGGCACACCGCCTGCTGCTGGGGGCCAGGGCTGTGGCATATGGGGACAAAAAGCTGGTTTTCCAGGGGCCATATCCCACCCGGGCTGTCCTGGAGGTGACCAGAGGGCTGCTGAACATCACCTACAACCAGGAGCTCATCTGCCGTCAGAGGGACACACGGGCATTCGAGGTGAGGAGCAGGGAAGTCCTCCCTACAGCACTGGGAGGGGGAAGCCCATGCTGATGGGGATTTCTCTCCTCCTCAGGTGTGCTGCTCCAGCCAGGCATCCCCATGCTGGTGGCTGCCAGCACCGGTGGTGGCAGTGAGGTCCCACACGGTGACACTGGCCCTGGGCAGCTGTGGGACACTGGTGCTGGCCCTGCGCTACGCCTGGGCTGAGTGGCCCTGTGAGTACCAGTCCTGCCCCCTCTACAACCTCCAGGGGCTGCCTGCACCTCCCTTCCTGCTGGACACCTTCCCCGCAGGGAGAAGCGCTGGAGGGAGGGAGCTGCTCCTTGTCCCCAGCTCTGGGTTCTCCCAGGGGATTTAGGGGACAGGAGGGAGCTCAGGCCTCTGGCAAATTGCTCAGAGCTGCTGGCACCATGCCCTTCCTGATCTGGGGAGACAGCAGGCTTGATTACTGTTCTACTAATTAAACAACTTTCCGGCTCCTCTTTGGCCTCAAGTCAAGGCTGCAGGGGGAAAAAAAAGCCAATTTACAATGAAATTTGTGAAAAACTATGTTAAGAGAAGCAACAAGACACACTAATGGGAGCTGAACCCTCACTGCTGCTCCCGCATGCCCATGTAGCTGGTCCTGGCCCCCCAGGACACCCCATTTCTCGAGGCACAGACTGCTGACCCCCCATGGCAGGATCCAGGGTTCAGAGTCCAGCTGTGGGGTGGAGAGGGTGAGAGAGGAACTCTGCCAAAAACTCAGCCAAAGCCTGAGGCTGGGCTGAGACAGGAAGCTGCAGAGGGCACAAGTGCCTTCCTCCTCTCTCTCTTAACAAACACTTAATAAATAGTTAACAAACCAGCTCATTTTATTCCTGGATTCTTACTTTCCTTCAGAGATGCATCCCTTATCCCTCCATCCCCTCCTCCTGCCTTAACTGCAGGGAAATTTGTGTGGAAGAGGCACAACGTGGCACCCAGTACTCAGAATAAGAGACCTGAGAGGTTCTGCACAAAAATATTGATTGTTTAACCCTATTTTTTCTGGAAAACTGTACATAAGAAGGGAATCCCAGGTGCAGGAAGAGCAGGTGGGCTCACCCCTGCTGCTGTGTCACAGCCAGTTTAATGTGCTCAAGCAATGCTGGCAAGAAGGATGTGGATCAAAGTGGATCCCAGGATCGCAGGATCCCTGCCTGCTACCTGCTCTTGGATCAGGCAGAGCCAAGTGAGTCCCGGGAGCCTTTCCCCATCACTTCCACTCCAGGCTTTGGTTCTAGACAAGGGGAGAAAGAGCAGGAAGTTAAGACTGGGATCTGGGCTTTCTCCTCCAGCCTGTGACTGGCCCCAGAGTCAGCTGTGCTGGCCCTGTGGTTGCCATGCCAACGAGGATGCAAAATCCAGCCCAATCTGGGGATTTTTAAACCACAGCTCAGACGGTGTTTGGGGCCAGGAATGGAGCCCAGGCCTCCCTGCTCCCACCTGCAGGAATGGGCTGTCCACACAGCCTGGAGACAGCTGCCATGGGCACCAGGGATTTCTGTGAGACCCCGAAGGAGGCACCTGGATCCCCAAAACCCAAAGCATGTGGGAGAGGGAGCAGTGCAGGCCCTGGGGATGTGGCTCTGCTTCAGAGTCTGTCTCCATCTCCACACATAGCCCTGCTGTGCCTGCCAGTGCCATGCCAACAGGAGAAGGGGACAGGCATGGTATCCTTGGCATCAGCTCCCCAGGATTTAAAGCCCCCAACCCCACTCCCAGCAGGCTGAGCTGACAAAACCAGGGACCCCCTCAGCCCCCCAGTTTGCCCAGAGCTTGGATTTAAGCTGCAAGTTCTCCGCTTGCAGTTCCTATAGCAACTCCTGCCCACGCCTGGGATTGCAGCAGCATCACATCCCAGCTGCCAGAACCCTTTGCCCAAGCTATCAGCCCTCACAGGACCCCCAGCAACGCCCCAGCTCTCTCCCAAACACCTTAAGGTCTTGGCAAAGGGTTTGGTGTGGTGGTGGATGGATCCAGCTGCATTCCTGGGGTGGGATCTGCCAGTGTGGGAGCCAAGAGGAGAGGGAAGAAGTTGTCTCTACCCAAAGAGCCTACCTAGGGCTGCGCCATTGGAGAGGGCTGTGCTGCCTCCGGCCTCAGGGGTGCAAGCTTGGGGTTTGGGCTTGGTGGTCTCCAGCCCAGCCAGCAGTGTCATGAAATCCACAACAGTGTCGATGTCCTCTTTGTTGGCAGTGGCTTCCCTCAGGGCACTGACAGCGTTGAGGCGGCTGAAGGAGGTCAGCTTGGAGATGTTGGCACGGAGGAAGAGAAGGATGATGTTGAGGTCATTGAGGGGGCAGGTGAGCATCCTGCGGCTCAGCAGGTCGAAGGCAGGCAGCATCTCGTAGACAGAGAGCAGCCCCTTGTCCCACTGGCAGAGCTGCAGTGCGTTGTAGATGACAACAGGGATGAGGAGGACATAGACACTGCCGATGGAGAGACTGATGAGCTGGAAGACGGAGAAGAAGACCAGCTTGCAGGGGATGAGTGGGGGGATGTGGGGTTCTGCCTGGAGCAGCCCCGTTTTGATGGAGCAGCTGAACTCATCCTGGAAGAAGATGTTGAGGTGCAGGAAGACCAGGTAGAGGCAGGTGGCAGCCAGGAAGAGGAGCAGCAGCAGGTTCCGTAGGATGTAGATGAACGCCAGGGCGTGGGCATGCTGCTTGCAGGTCAAATACCGCTCCAGCAGTGGGAACTCAAAGTACCTCTCCTGGCGAGCCCTGGGGACAGAGGGGCACAGGGGAATGAGAGCCACCCCACAAACCATGTCACTTCACCTAGGTCTGATTGACTTGGTTGACTCTCCCCCTCTGCTCTGCTCTGGTGAGACCCACCTGGAGTGCTGCACACAGTTCTGGTGTCCCCAAAATAAGAAGGACATGGAACTGTTGGAGCAAGTCTAGAGGAGGCCACAAAGCTGATCAGAGGACTGGAGCCCCTTCCCTACAAGGACAGGCTGAGAGAGCTGGGGCTGTTCAGCCTAGAGAAGAGAAGGTTGTGTGGAGACCTCACAGGATCTGAAGGGGCTTCAGGGAAGTCAGAGAGGGCTTTGTTAGAAACTGCAGCAATGGGCCAAGGAGTAATGGGAATAAATTGAAAAAAGGGACATTTAGATTAGATATTAGGCAGAAGTTTTCTCTGTGAGGGTGGTGAGACACTGGCACAGGTTGCCCAGGGAGGCTGTGGCTGCCCCAACCCTGGCAGTGTTCACAGCCAGGTTGGCTAAAGCCTTGAGCAACCTGCTCTGGTGGGAGGTGTCCCTGCCCAGGGCAGGGGGTTGGGGCTGGATCATCTCTGAGGTTCATTCCAATCCCTTACCATACCATGATATGATACTATGAAGTCCATCCTGCCCACAGCCACAGTCACAACACCACGTGGACAGACTCCAAGGGCTGTGGTGACCCGGCAGAGCCTCACCTCTCATACTCCTCCCAGAACCGCTCCGGCTCGGCGCTGGCCTGCTGGACCTTCCTCATGTGCTGCACCAGGCGCACGGAGCGGTTGTAAGATTTGTCCAGTTCATCGATGATGAAGAGGAGGTCAGAGTGCAGGGCGGGGGCAGCAGCGTAGCGCCACAGCAGGTATGGCAGGTACATCAGCACAGCCACCACCAGCAGCGAGTAGGGGAAGACCTGGGCAAAGCAGACAAGCGTGCGTTGAGGGGTTTGGTGCTGCTCCCCCTCTGTGCACACCCAGGTGGGACCTGGGGGCACCCCGATGTGGCTTTGGCCCTACCTTGAGAGTCCAGAGGGACTTGGTGACGGCGTGGCCCTCAGCGTCGAAGCCATGGTGGATGAGGGAGTCCCAGCAAGCTGTGTCAGTGTAGGCAGACTGCTTCCCCGTGAAGTTGGTGGGAGAGAAGCAGCTGATCTGGGAGCCTGGGGTGAGGAGGAGGAGGGTGAACCTCAGCCATGCAGGCTGGGGGAGAACTCCACATCCAGGAGCAAGCGCCTTACAGGAGGGTGATTACATCTAAGGCATCACTTTGAATTAAAAAAGCCTTTTTCTTGGTCATTTTGGAGCTACCCTTCCCCACTGCTGTTTCCAGCAAGGACTTTCACGTCTCTTCCCGAACACAAACCCTTTGTGCGCTGTGGTGTGTACACGGTGCAGGGAATTAGAGACCAGCCATAAACTGGACTCAAACCAAATCCCTGGGGGCAGCAGTGGGATGTTGGTCGAGGCCAGATTTAGCCTGAGGTCATGACACACCATCAATACATCCCTCTGTGCTGCTGGCACCCTCCTCCTCCCAGTCTGAAACAGCCCCGCGGCACCCAAAGGTGCTGGGCACAAGCAGCCGAGGCTGGGCATCGATTCAGCACTGCTCCTGGGTTTAGCACAGCCATTCCCAGGCTTTCCTAGCGAACAGTGATCCATTAAAAACAATCAATAAACACCCATGAGGCAGAACAGCTCCTAACAGAACAGACTTCCAGGCTGCTGTGCACCGAGAGGTTTGCTGTGACAACCAAACCGGCGCGGGTGATTGCCCATGACTCAAAGATCCCTTTGGGAAAGCCACGACTCACCGGCAGAGAACTCCCGGGCAAAGGCCAGCGAAACGAGGCACAGGGGCAGCCCCACAGTGATGAACTTCAGCAGGCGATCGCTTGGCAGCTCCAGCCGAAAAAACGCGCGGCAGCCCTTGGGCTGGGGAGCTGCCGGGATCCGGGAGCAGAGCGTCAGAGAGCATGTACTCGGCAGCTGTGTGTGAGAGGGACATTTTGCAGCGAGGAAGAGGAGACGATGGTGAGTGCTGCTGGTGCCTGGTGGCTCTGGTGTCCGAGGTGTGAGCGGCTCAAGCAGCGACTTTGTCGGGCTGAGTCGTCTCCTGCAGTCCAGCAGCTGCAAACGACAGCCCAGGCAGGGCGTTAAATCGCCTGTAATTACAGGGGAAGCCGTTTCACAAATAGAAAAACCCTGCCCTGCAGCGGGCTGGGCAGGCAGTGTTCCTCCCTGACAG
>NW_008686503.1:9179-13541 GCF_000695815.1 Acanthisitta chloris
TCCTGGCGCCGCGGCCTGAGCGTGTGGGGTTCCCTGGCTATTTCCAGCAGGGAGGCAAGGGAGAGGGCACTACCCCCCAGCCAGGTACATCGTGGCCCCGTGGGGTACAAAGAGCCTTTTCCAGTGTGCAAACCAGCCATAGGGAATGGAGAACATCCTGCTGCCCTGCCCCAAGCTCCTCAAACAGGCCAGGAGACACCAAACGCTGTGATTTTGAGGCAGAACATCAACTGTGGTTCCCCAGACCTCCCCTCCCCTCCCCTCCCTCTTGGCACGTGGCAGGACTAATCTGGCTCCAAGGAAAGCTCCCAAGGGTAAGGGATCCCAATAATGGGACCTAGAAATGAGGGATGGGGTAACTGGAAGGGGTGGTGGGACAGAATGGTTTCTCCTGGCAGCGCAGTCAGTACCCAGGAGCCTGTGCCAACGCTGCTGGCAGCACAGAGCAGGAGGAGCCCTGGAGCTGCTCGGCCCAGCCAAGCCGAAGAACTCCCTGCACAGTCTCTCAGCACAGCGAGAAAACTCCATAGCTGGTGCCAAGTTGTGCTTTCGATGGATTTTCCGGTGAAGGGACTCTCCAAATTTGAGCTACACAGCTCTGGAGGGATGAGTGACAGCGTGCAATCTGGGAGGAGCTGCACCTGGGTGTGCTCAAACCTGCCCACAGACCAAATCCCACCTGGACAGAGCACAGAGACACACAGCCATCCCCTCGAGGGAACTGGAGCTTTTATTGCTCGGAGACAGATTCAAACCACAATCAGGCAAAACTCAGCTTCTACCCAGCCCCGTTTGTCCTAACAAGAGGCTCTTTCACTGTGTCCAGCTGCTTTCCTGAGCCAGAAGAACAAGCAGGTACCTGCTCTGAATCCAGAGCACCAATACTAGCACAGAGATCACAGGCTGCACTTCACCGCCAGCTCCAGGGCGGGCACAGCCACTGCCACACGTGCCAGAGCTGTGGAGAGACCTGGTACCACTCTGGCCCTGCCTCATCAGTCTTGAGCGATGTCCAGCTCCAGCCTCCTCAGGGATTTTTGGAAGAAGAGAGGTGGTTTGCAGACAAGGTCTATGCGCTGGCCCAGGGGTAGGGAGAGCCGGTAGGCGTGCAGGTGGAGAGGCAGGTGCCGAGCCTTGCTCTGCTCCAGCTTCAGCCTCCTCAGGGTGAGCTCAGGAAGCTTCTGCAGGAAGGATGGAAAATGTCCCTTCAACAACGTCAGCTCTCCAGCAGCTGGAACCTGAACAACCCTGCCCACGGGGTGCTGGGGGACACAAGGGGCTGGATCTGTCTCTGGCTGCCCCCAGCACAGGATCTGCCTTACCTGGGGTGCCAGCTTGCTCCAGTGTGAGTATTTGTGATCTCCCAGGATGGGGCACCCCACGCCATAGGCCAGGTGAACCCGGATCTGGTGCTTCACCCCTGAGGAGTAAAGGGAAAGAAGAGGTAGGTGATACCCATCTGTGCCAGGCCTTGGCTCCCTCCCACCACGCTCAGTGCCAGATAACGCCATGTCGAGAACGCTGGCAGCTGGAGAACAGCTCGGCAGCAAACCTTCGACCGGGGGGGTTTATTCCTCTTATTCCAGCCGTGTCTAACAACGAGCTCCCACTCCCAGCTCTGCTCCTGGCCACACAGGAGAAGATCCAGCAGTGCCACAGCCCTGAGACCCCCGGACAGGGCTCACCGGTGATGGGCTGGAGCTCCAGCAGGGAGCAGGCGGAGGCGCTGCCCAGCCGACGGTACCGTGTCACCGCACTCTCCGCGCTCCGGTTCCTGCGGGTCCTCACCACCTTCCCGTCCTCCGGACACAGGCGGTAGTTGGGAGCCAGCGTCATCTGGAGGGTGCAAAGAGGATGATGCAGGAGGAGTGCCAGGGGTGCTGGGCTGAAGTGGCAGCCAAGGGGACACGTGGCTCACCTTGTAGTGTGACTGGTGGCTCTGCACCTCTTTCTCCACGATGGGGATGTCCACGATGCCCTCAGCAGGGTCTGGGTCCCCCAGGACTATTGCCCTGCCCAGGGAAAGCAGAGGTCTGTGGGTGTTGCTCCTGTAGGAAGGCAACCCTCCCCTCAGCACGTCCCCCAGCCCCGTAAAAAGGTGCATGAGGGGAGGTAAGTGTCAGAGACTGAAATGTTAGAGGTTAATGACTCAAACAATCACTGTTTGACAAAGCAGCAGGTGCTTTGCTGATGGGGAAGAGAAGTTTTGGGTGTGTGGTGGAGAAACTTCTGTTCTGCACAAGAACAGCCCAGGAGCAGAGAGGGTGCACAGTCACCACTGGAGGAAGTCAACAAACTGAACTTTGTTTAGCAATACGCTGGTTTTGAGCTGGATAAGGGAAAGGACCAGTAAGAAGCAGATCCTGTCAGGGGGGATAATGCTTTTGATCATGCCAATGTCCTCCCTTACACAACTGGCTTGGGTGTAAAACACACCTGAACCTGAACACACATTATTAACCTATTAATAATATGTAATGTTAACCTATTGACTTTATGTTGTGTGGGCTGTTCCCACCCCCAGCAGATCAAGGCTGTGACCACCATCTCAACCAAGGCACATCTAAAGTGCAACCATCAAGTCTCATCCATCACTGGATTCACAGAGTGTGATATCTTTCCACTATCTACTCTTGTCCTCTCTTTCGCTTTCTTTCCCTCTAACACTCTCTTCAGTGTTATTTTTATACTTTTACATTGCTATATTTCTATAGATAATAAGCAAAACGGCTACACACCTCCTTTCCATTGCAATCAAACTGCTCTAAAATAAACCTGTCATAGATATATATATAGAAGCGCCAGCGATTCAGTGTTGTTTCACTCCAATCCTCCCCAAGGGATCTTTAACAAGAACCTCAGTTACTGCCTTTGGGGCAGGTTGTAACAATAAGCAACACCCTCCACTACCACACAGCCCTCACGCCCTGGGGATTGTCCCTTCGCCCCCTCACAGCCCCTTCTCCACCCAAACCTTTCCTACCAGTACGTCTTCTCCACCTGGCGGGTTTTGAAGAGCAGTCGGATCCTGTCTGCTGCCTCCTTGCTCCGTGCCAGCACCATCACACCTGTGGTGTCCTTGTCCAGCCGGTGGCAGAGGTGCAGGGGCTCAGCTCTCATGTTCTCCAGCATCTTGGCCAAGATGGGCAGCACATCTGTGATGCAGTTCTTGACGCCAGGGCCACCTGCAGACCCACAGACAGGGTGGTCATGGGGCTACTCACCTTCCCTCAGACCTCAAAACCCCCCTGAACGTGAGGTGAAGGCTCTGATTTGGCAGTGACCAACTCCTCACAGCCCTCCCTGGGAAGGACACCCCCAGCACAGGGCGACAGACACGGAGGATCCTCTCCCATACCACGGGGCTGTGTCACTGTCCCCTCTCAGACTCTCCCTCACCATGCACGGGAAGGCCATAGGGCTTGTTAATCACCACGATCTCCTCGTTCTGGTACACTGTTTCCTTCTTGAGCACCTTGGCCAGGACGTTGGGGTGAACCTGCTGCAGCTGCTGACTCAGCATGGAAAGCTCCCGGATCCTCCTCTGTGCTGGATCCGTGGGGGTCTGAGGAGGGAACCAGATAGCATCAGTGAGGGACAAACAGCTCTTGGCCTTCACACGGAGCTCCTGGGTGACCTGCAGCAACTCCCTTGCATTCCACGTGCTTCTGCTTCTTGCTCTACGCCTGAGGGAGAGGATGGCAGCCAGAGGGACCTGGACAAGCTCGAGCTGTGGCCCATGGAAACCTCATGAGGTTCAACAAGGCTAAGTGCTGGGGCAGCCCTGGGATCAACCCAAGCTGGAGATGAAGGGATGGAGAACAGCACTGGGAGGATGTGGGTGCTGGTGGGTGAGAGGCTGGACATGCTCAGCCATGGGCACTGGCACCCAGAAAACAACTGTGACCTGGGCTGATCCCCAAGGCATGGGCAGCAGGTGAGGGGGATTGTGCCAACTCTGCTCTGCTCAGGTGAGACCCACCTGCAGTGCTCCCTCCAGTTCCGGGGCACCAACACAGGAAAGTCTTAGAGCTGCTGGAACAAGTCCAGAGGAGGCCATGGAGATGCTCCAAAGGCTGGAAGATATCTGCTCTGGGACAGACTGGGAGAGATGGGGGTGTTCACCTGGAGAACAGAAGGTTCCAGGGAGACCTTAAAGCCCCTTTCAGTGCCTAAAGGGGCTCCAAGAGAGCTGAGAGGGACTCGGGACAAGGGTCCGCAGAGACAGGACAGGGGAGAATGGCTTCCCACTGCCAGAGGGCAGGGCTAGATGGGACATTGGGAAGGAATTCTTCCCTGGGAGGGTGGTGAGGCACTGGCACAGGCTGCCTAGGAGGTTGTGGCTGGCCCAAACCTCGGAGG
>NW_008686504.1:0-14141 GCF_000695815.1 Acanthisitta chloris
CCGAGAGCTTCCCCTCGGGGAGATGCAGGCGCGCTGGGCTCCCCCATGCCTCAGTTTCCCCTGTCCCTTCTCTCCGGTCCCTCGGCTGTGTGCAGGGCACTTGCTGGGGTGCTCTAGAAGCAGGGCTCAGCAGCGTGCTCTGGACCCTGCAGCCTGGGGTCCATGTGGATGGATTTGGAGGGTCCTGGAGGGGAGCATCGGGACTAATCTCCCCATGCACTGACCACAATGCCCTTGCCTTGCAGGGCTGGTGATGTGTGTGCCTTCACCAGCAACACCCGCTTCTCCCAGGCCGTGAAGAGCACCTTCCCCAATATGAACAACACCCTGAACAATGTCCAAATCTACCTGGCTTCCATCCCTCAGGCATGCCTGGTCCCCCTACCCTGACTGGAGTACCTGATGGGGGAGCAAGGGGACAGAAGGGGTGACCAGCCCAATAGTCCCCCTGGGGAAGGATAACAGTGAGGCTGGAGGCAGAGAAGAGTCCCCACCTTCACTGACACCTCATCTCTGTCCCTGCAGCAAGTCGATGTTATCACTGAGAGGAGTGACATCCCACTGGACCACGTCAACCGCAGCCTTCGTGGTGAGGGTTTACAACAGGGGTGGGGAGATGGGGTGCTGGAGCATCCCTGTGCCCCTGTGGTGAGCTGCTCCCCCAGGGCTGGGGGTGCTTGGGGAGTGGGGGTGCTGTGGGTTTGCCTTGCTGCCCTGTGGATGGCTGCTGACCCTGGGGGACACTGGGGTGGTTCTCATGGGGGTGTCTAAAGGGAGTGGGTCTGTGTATCACCAGGTTCCAGCTCTGCTCCAGCTGCTGCTCTTCCCCATTCAGGCTCCCGTCTGGAGAGGGTGATGGAGATGCTGGCAGGGTGGGGTGTCTGTCTCCTCTGCCCCCCACCTGGGGGGTGCATGTGAGATAGGGTGGTGGAGGGGGTCAATGTTTTCAGCAGCTCGCCTTGCAAGCCCCATCTCACTCATCTCTGCAGACATTGGGCACAACCTGGGTGGCATGATCACCTTGAGCATCAGGAAGAGCATGGATGGGGCTCTGGAATCCCTCCGGAGTCTCTTGCAAGGTAGTGGCCCCATCCCTGGGAAGCTGGCAGGGATGTGAGGGGATGCTGGGGCTGAGAGCTGGGGTAGATGCATGTTTGAGTAAGGTTCCCAGGGAGGGGGTCCATCTGGCCTCCCAGCTGCACCCTGGGGCAAGTGCTGGGACTTTGGGGATGCCTCTCTGTTGTATTTTTTGATGGGTCCCCGAGGTCCAGCTGTGTGAGGACAAGTCCCTGCCTCACTGGCAGGATGAGCCCCTGAGCCCCCTGCTGTCTCCCCAGGGATGACGAGGCTGGAGGCCAACTTCAACAGCATTGCCACCAGTCACTCGGACCTCAAGAAGCTGCAAAGAGGCTACAGCCAGCAGCTGGACAGCCTGCAGCTTAGCCTCAACCAGACCCTGCAGCGCTGCGGCTCCCCCTGTGACGGCGTCTCTCTGGACAGCCTCGCCTTCTCCACCAACTTCAGCATGGTGAGGAGGAGCAGGATGAGGAGCCAGGGGCCCCTGCAGCTCCTTTCCCAGTGCCCTGCAGCCCCCTCACCCCAGGCTCTTCCCCACAGATCCCCAGTGTGGAGCAGCAGCTGGAGGCACTACATAACGTGTCTGACTCCAACATAACAGCTGATTTAGAGGAGGTAAGGGGTACCCTCCACACCCAGGCACAGACCTGGGTGCTCCTGGTGCTGCTGGGGCTGCGCTGCCGGGGGGTGGCTTGGGAAGACCCTCATTGGGAGCTTGTTGCCGTGACATGGAGGGAAGGTCTGGCTGGAGGTCTGCTCGCTGTCCCCACTACCCCATGGCACTGGCAGGGTGGACCAGGTGGTGTGGGGAGCCTGGCTCTCCTGTGCCACTGGGATCTGGGGACAAGAGGATGTGCTGCTCAGCCACGGGCTGCGGGCAGGGACGTGAGCTGTTTGCTGTGCTGCCCTGACACAGGTTAACACCATGCTGAACACGACCCCTGACAAGGTGCAAGAGCAGTCCCAGGACTTGGTGGCAAGTAAGCAGGGCTTTGTCCCCCATGTACTGACATGTACCCAGGGCTCCCTCCTCCCTTCTCACCCCACATTTGCCTGGAGACCTCCTCTGCTGCCACCCTGTCTGCAGCCCTGGTTGTCCCCAGGTGCCATCATGCCAATGCCAACTTTGGCCATGACTGCCCCCTTCCCATCCTCTCTGGGTCCCTGCTGCCCTGCAGGACCCGGGCAGCAGCTCGCAGCACCAACCTGTCCCTGTCTCCTGCAGAGACCCAGGACCAGCTGGGCTTCATCAGGCAGGAGATCAGAAACTTGCAGGAGCAGTTGCCGTTTCAGGATGTGGAGGATAAAGTCAGTGCCTTTGTGGGCAATGCCACATCAGTGCTGGAGGGGTACAGGGAGCCAGTCATCTCCTTGGATAGGCTCAGGTAGGTGACAGGCTGCTGCATCCCTGGCTCTGTGGTCTAGAGATGCTCAGGCTCCTGATCCTCCAGTTGCTGGAGGTGGGGGCTTGCTGGGTCGTGGGGCTGTGGGCACAGGGTAGTCAGAGCTGTGCCTTGCATCCACATGTGCCCCTTCCCTTCCAGGGTATCTGGGGGCTTTTTCGTCCCCATGAAGGCAGCTGGTTGGCTGCTGGGTGCTGCTCAGGGTCCCTGCCTGACTCCTGCCCCTCCTCTTGCTCCAGGTGGATCGTGTGTGCTTTCCTATGCTGCACAGTGCTGCTGGTGGTCCTCTGCAACGTTTTTGGGCTGCTGCTGGGGCCCCTGGGGCTGAAGGAAGGCGTGCTGCCCACACAGCGCAGCTGCCTCTCCAATGCCGGCGGGAACTTCTTCATGGCGTGAGGCTCCCTTGGTTGCTGAGGATGGGTGTGGGAGCACTGGGACGGGTGGGCAGGCCTGGACTGGGAATGTTTGAGCTCCTAAGTCATCATATTACTACAGCTTAATGTCCTGCCCCATGGCAACTCACTGTGCGGGTGGTAAACGCGAAGGTCAAACGTGGTGCTGATGAGAGGTGTTCAAGGGGAGCTAGTTTGCCCTGTGCCAGCAGCGTGTGCATGGTCCTGCAGCTCCGTGTGGGGGTGCTGGTTTGCAAAGCTGTGGGAAGCTGTTCTGGAGTCCAAGACCCAGGGTAGAGCCTGGTTGTGCTCTGGGGGCCAAAGGCAGAACAGAGATGTGCTTGTGAGAATGGTGGTGTTCCTGGAATTGTGGGGGGCAAGGAGTGTGCAGCCCCTGGGCTGTGTGAGCTAGAGGCAACGCCAGCATCAGCACCGGGGCATGGGGCTGTGGGTGCTGACAGCATCTCTGTCCTGGCAGAGGGGTTGGTTTCAGCTTCATTTTTTCCTGGCTGCTGATGCTGCTGGTGCTGATCACCTTCGTGCTGGGGGGAAACGTCTATGTGCTCATCTGCGAGTCCTGGCACAATCAGCAGCTCTTCCAGGTGAGTTCCCTTTGGGGAGACACCCGTGCCTGGAGTCACTGCTGCCTTTCCAGGGGCTGCTGGTGGAGCAGAGGCAGCACTGGCAATTGGGATGCTCTTCCAAAGTGTCCTCCCCACCATGTCTAATTTCTCTCTCTCTTCCCTTGTTCTGAGCTCCTGGACACCCCCGGCCTGATCCCTGGTTTCAACCTCTCAGAACTGCTGGGGCAGGAGGGTGACACGTCAAACTTCTCAGAGATATACAGGTGGGTCTCAGCTCTGGCACTGTGTCTCTGGGGAGGGGTACAGCTGCTCGATGCCCTTGGATGCACTCCGGGAGGGGGACAGCTTGCCCCACCTGCCCTGGCTGTAGTCAAGCACTGATGCCAAGGAAACAGCGAGGTGTGACCTGCCTGCACAGGTGAAGACATGCTCCTTGGGAGGGGGTGGCCCTTGCCTGCTCTTTTCAACCCTGTGCCCCCATCTTGCAGGCAGTGCCAGCAAGATGCTCCCCTGTGGCAATCCCTGCATCTGAACCAGAGTGTGTCCCTGGATGAGCTCTTGAACATCAGCCAGGTGAGCACAGGGGTGCCAGGGTCTGGAGGGCAGGGATGGAGGCACAGGGCTGGCACTGAGGGGACAGGCAGGGTCCAGCACATGCCTCATCACAACCCCCTTGCTCTTGCAGTACACAGAAGACATCTCCATGGCTTTCGAAGAGGTGAACATCACCCTGAGCCCCATCTCTCTGCTCAGCCAGAACCAGAAAGACCTGCTGCTGAATGCCAGTCAGGCTGGGCAGCCCCCTGACTTCACCCTCACGCTGGAGCAGGTGGGCTAAGGACAGCTTGGTGTTGGGATGAGGGGATTTGGATGTGGGTTGAGGAGGTCCATTGCTCCCTCCCCTTTGCTGTTGTGGCACTTGTACTGCAGGCTCTCAGGAAGTCCTCTGCCACCCATGTCACCCCTTTGGGCAATTGGGCACATCCTCCACCCAGAAGGCCTTGGCTCCACTCTGCCCCACAGGGATGGGGTATGGCTCCTCCCATGAGCTCTATTCTCATGGGTCTGTCTCTGCCTTTTCCAGTTGGATCAGAGCATAACCCAAGGAAGCCTCCTGGATCTGGCTGCAGAGTTGGAGCACCTGGCAAACAAAGAGGTGAGAGACCATGGCACCCTGGGACTATGGCCACTCAGTCCACAAAGCCACTGGCTGTGGAGGCTCCACTGCCCCTGCCTGGGTGTTGAGGGGAAGTGATGTTCTTCACTCTCACCCAGCTCTTTTCCCCAGCCCAGCCCAGCCCATCAGGTGGCTGTGGTGGGGCAGGGAATCTGTGCTGGGGGCATTGCTGACTGCAGCTCCTCCAGGGCACAGGTGTGAAAGAGGACCTGGAGTCTGATATTCACAAACTGAGGGAGCTGCACAAGTCGATGCAGATGAACTTCTCTGGGCCACTGGTGAGCAGTGCTGGGGAAGGTCCTGGGGATGCTGGCTTGGGCTCCCCCAGAGCTTAGAGCCTGCTGGCAGGATCTTGTCTGGGCTGTGGGATTCACACCTCTCTCCCCCTCTCTTCATTCCCAGGAAAGCCTGAAGGAGAATATCCACTCGGTGCAGAGTGGGGCTGCCCAGCTTGAGGTAAGCTGCACGAGGGGACCTCTTGAGTGCACCTCAGTCCAGGGCACCCTGCAAAGTGCTCTTGAGGTCCTGCAGCGGAGATGGTGGGGCTAACCTGCAGTTTAGGAGGCTTGTGACTGCTGTGGGACTCCCCAAGCATGTGCTGCAGGGCTACTCATGGGCCACAGGGAGGGGGCCCACACTACAGACTCTGCCAGCCACAGACTCCCTCCACCTGAGGTACTTGGGCACTACCAGCATGTGACTGCTGGGGACACCACAGCCCAGAGATGCTGCACCCCAGGGATTGCTGCCATGCAGGGTAGGGGAGATGTGGTGACCCCACTTCCTCTATCACACTGCTGAGAGCATCTTTCACCCCAGGGACAGACAACAGCTGTGCTGGACAAAGCCTACAAAACACAGGAGTTCCTGAACAGGGAAACACCAAACATCATCAAGAACGTGAGCCTGCCTTGCCCTTTTGCCATGCCAGTGGGGATGTGACTGGACTCCCTCTGTGCAGGGATGCCAAGTGATGTCTGGCTGCTTGTCCTGCCCTGTTCCCTTCCCTGGGGGTTCCCTGAGCCTCCCTCCCCTTATGACACCCCCAGCAAGGGACTGGGATGGGGTGAAGCATGCAGCCCCATTGCTGCTGGGTTGAGGTGGTCTGACAGCCCTGATCCTAACACGGAGGGGACATGGGACATGCACAGTACTGGCAGTGCAGCATCTCCCTTCTGTATTTACCCCCACAGGAGACATTGGCCTTTGTGGAGCAGCTATTGGATTTCTTTGAGACCTACATCTCCTGGGCCAAGAGCAGCGTGAGTTGAGCCTTTCTCAGTGAGAGGGAGGGAAGGGGAGAATGGGCTGTGCAGTTTAGGGTACACTGACATATCATGTCCCCACCATGTCCCCAGCTGACAGAAGATGTGGCACGTTGCAAGCCCATAGCTCAAACCCTGGATAACGTGGAGGTCATTGGCTGCGACTATGTTCTGGACTCTGTGGTGAGTGGGGCAGCAGTGTGTGGAGTGACACATGTGGGGGGTGGCAGTGAGGTCCCCTTGTCCTCTTCATGCATAGGATGAGAGGAAACGCATCTGTGTCCCAAGCAAAAAGGGCTCGGCTTCTCCACAGCACATTGCTGTGTTGAAGAGCTAAGGCCAGGCTGTGAGGAGTGGGTGGTTGTTGGGGAGCCTTGGGAGCAAAAGACATTCTCCCAGTCACTTTCTGGCCCTAATAGCTCTTCCCCACACTCCCCAGAATGCCTTCTGGTTCAGCCTGGGCTGGTGCACCTTGTTCCTGCTGCCCAACATCATCCTGGCTGTCAGACTTGCCAAGTTTTACCGCCGCATGGACATTGCTGATGTGTACAGGTGAGGAGCATCCCCACTCCCTGCAACCACACTGGGTCTGAGGTCTCCTTGTGCACTGCTAACTGCCCTTTCACGTGCTCCATGGTAGCCTGTGGGGCTGATCCTAAAGTATTGTGGGCTGAGGAGGACCACGGAGGTGACTTGTGACCCTCAGCATCTGAGGATGGAGATGTTCTGGAGAAGAGCCTGGCTCTGCCTGCTCTGAACCTCCTCTTTGGGCAGAGGAAGGTGCATCTGCCTCCCCTTGGAGGAAGGAGCCTGGCAGGGCTGCAGCCTCCAGCCTGGCTCAGGGGTCCACCACCAGCCTTGCTCTGTTTTGCACCACTTTCGTGCTGGGGCTCCTGAACAGGAGCACAACTGGCTGCTGTGCAGAATACAATATGCTGTGTGGTTTGGTGTCATTGGCACTAGGGCGCAGGGATTGTGCATGCATCCATGGCTGCTGGCACCCTGGGGCTGCCCCCAGCCCTCTGGGGCCTCTGACCAGCAGCTTCACTGCCAGTGCTGCCACTGACCCCCAAGAGGAATGAGCAGTTTCCAGCTGGATTTCCAGCTCCCAAGGGCTACATCTTGGCCTTGTGGTGCAGATGGTGTGCTGAGGGTTCCCCAGGCCTGGCCTCTCACCTGCCACCCCTCTGAGCTGGCCAGTCATGGGCTCAGCCACCCAGGAAACTTGAGGGAACTGTAATCATGGCACGGGAGAGCTGTGTGCTGCCGAACTGGTGAGTGTAGGGCCCTGCTCTGCCTGCCCAGGGAAGGAGCAGTGATGCTCTGGGGGCAGCAGCATTCAGTGGGGCTGTAGGAGCCTGTGCTCTGTATTCAGATGGGTCAGCCAGAATGGAGGGGACCACAGAACCATGAAACTCCTTGTGTTCTCCTTCTGTGACCTGGGGGAGACCTTGTCCAATCAGAAGATTCTGGGCTGTTCCAGGAGGCATCTTCTTGCCTCACTAACACTGTCTGTTCTTTTTTTTCCCCTTCAGGAATGAAGAATTTGACATGTAAGCTACTTACACTGCCAGGTCCCTGTTTGCCATGGGGAACAGGTCCTGTGGTATGAGAGACAGTCGTGCCTCTCTACAAGAGGGACATGGAGCTCCTGGAGTGGGTCCAGCAGAGGGCAACAAAGATGATTAAGGGACTGGAGCATCTCTCTTATGAGGAAAGGCTGAGGGGGTTGGGCTTTTTCAGCCTTCGGAAGAGACAACTGAGAGGGACTGCATTAATGTCTATAAGTATCTGAAGGGAGGGTGCCAAGAAGATGGAGCCAGGCTCTACTCTGTGGTGCAAACCAATCAAACAAGAAGCAATGGGCAGAAACTGATGCACAGGAAATTCCACCTGAATATGAGAGGTCATGGATTCTCCCTCACTGGAGATATTCAAGGACAGTCCGGATGCAATCCTGTGCCATGTGCTCTAGGACAACCCTCCTTAAGCAGGGAGGTTGGACCAGATGACCCACTGTGGTCCCTTCCAACCTTACCCATTCTGTGGTGGGAGACAAGGGCACAGAGTGGGGGGGGTGTGAGGTGGGGAACAGGGTGACTGCAGGCCAAGGGTGCTGGTACCAGGGGAGGGCTGTGGAGGTGGGACCTTTGCAGTATAGACAGTTCTAGGGTCCCCCCATCATCTTCCCACACTCATAAGTTTAGGGGTGCTGCTGCTTCCAGCCTCCCAAGCTGGTGGGTTTGGGAGGGCTGTCTTCATACTCTCTTTCCTGTGGGGCTGGTTGATAGGAGTGGGATGATGTTTGGCTATCCCAGTGCTGCGTGAGCTGTCCCTTGCTCCCCTCTGTGGCTGAGGGTGACACGAGTGACCTTGCTTTTGCAGGCCACCCGCATTCAACTTCTACAAGATCCCCAGGCCATCCACAAGGCATTAGCCTATGTTGCCCGCAGATGGAGGAGGAGGAAATGGACGTGGCTGCTCTCTCTGCTGTGCTTTCTCCCTCAGTGCTGGGTTGAAGGTTGGGAACCTCATCTGAAACCTCCTTCCAAACGCCCATTCCGCGATAATGCCCCTGTATGTGTGGGAGGAGGGTTGCCTCTTGCACTGCTGCAGGTGGGACTTCACACCTCCCCACCCCAGACCCCGTGGGCTCAGGCCCCTCACTTGAAAAAAGTGACTATTTATTTTTCCAGAGAGCTTGCCCCTTTCCAAGGCTGTGATTTTTGGTGTCAAACAATAAATGGGGTGTTAGTGTGTACTGTAGGATGTAACTGCACTCCTTGGCTCTGGCTGTGATGGAAGGATGCAGGGGCAGGGGTAAGGGCAGGGAGGGTTCCCCACTGCTGGCACAAACTGGGGCTGTGCCTGGGACCAGAGGACTCTTTCTGGGGTTCCCTAGTGTGCTCTGCCCACAGTTAGACCATGGGTCGATACAGGACCACTGCTCAGTACCACCAGGGCTGTGTGATTTTCCTCTAACCAGGCAGCCCTTTGCACCTCTGGCTGGGTGCCAGGTCCTTTCCTGGGAAAAGCTGCACCAGGAGCCTCCTGTTCTTAAGGTGCCACTCCATGCTGTCCCCAGCACATGAGCACTTCCCCCTGGCCTGTGCTGACCCTGGTATATGTCATCTGTGGGTTTCCAGTTAGTTTATGGGGTGCCTGCAGCCTGCACCTCCCTCTTTCTGCTAGATAGGGGACTTCCATGTCCACACCTGCATGTCTCACACTCTGCACGGTGACAGCTACACGTACAGATAAGCTAAGGGTGACTTGGTCTGCAGCGCTGAGGTGAGTGCAGGTGTTGCTTTGTGCTGCTCCTTGGTGCAAGCACGGGGACCGTATCAAATGCCATGTCAGGCACAGGGAACGTGCATGAGCATCTTGACTCATTTCCTATGTTGCAAAGTCCAAGTGTCTCTGGAGCAGAGTGAGGGCCAGGCCAGCCAGCTCACACTCTGCTACGTGTATCTGCTTTATTGCTTTTTCTATTTGCCTTCAGATATTCTAATCGCAAGTTTTTCCTTTGGGCAGTATCTGAAGCTGCACCAGCCTTACCTCCTGCTATCTCCCCCCAGCACCCCTCTGACTGCAGAGAGTCCTGTGCTTATCACTCAACTGAATCTGTCCTTTGGAGTGGTTTGGCCCCTGCTCCCCTCAAGGATGCCCATCCTTCCTGATTCTTGGGGTGGGATTTCCAGCACCCCCTTGGAAAGCATTCAGCTCAGTTTTGTCTCTTGCTCTCCCCTACCCTGAACCCTCAACCTCCTGAATTCTGACTGCTTCCTGCTTGGCTAGGGCCCACGTGTGGAGGTCTCTGTCCTCAAGCCTCAGGCTGTTCCTACCGCGTGGTGTTCCCTGCTTCCTCTTCCTTTGCTGTGCCTCGGGGACAACCAGCCCACACAGGACTGTTTCCGCCTGCTGGCTTTGTGGGCATTGCTCCTTTCCTGCTCTGCCTTTTCTTCTCTGCAGAGCTAGTGCTGGAAGACAGGGAGTTTGACCCTCATTTGCCATGTCACAGTGGCCACTTGCATCCAAAGCCAACCCCGGCAATGAAGATCTCCCCAAATATTACTGCACAAGCCTTTGCCAAGGCGTGGGGCTTGCTCTCAGCAGTTCCCCATTTTGTGCTACCCCAGGGCAGCATCCCAGTCCTTGGAACCATGGTTCCGAGACAGACCTGGGTCCATCCATCATCCTCCTCCTGAACAACCCTGGGAGGTGGGCAAGAGCAGTGTCAGGCAGGGCCAGCAGCTGCTTGAAGAGGAGGCAAGGATAGCTCATTACAAAATGCCCACAGTGGCTGCTGCCAGCTCTCCCTTCAGGCCAGTTCCCTCCGCTCATGTGAGTGGCAGCTGCCAGAATCAAGGTCCCTTGCATGGGAGGGAACTCGCAGTGCCCCACGGCCACAGCACAAGGACACCCATAAGGAAGGTCTCATCAGTAGCCAGAGAGCCTCTAGGGAACCATTGAAGCAGTTCCTCTTTCTCTTTGCCAGACCTTTTTCCACCACAGGGACTTTCTGCAGCCAAGCCCTTGTGCAGGGGAGGCCCTGCCATGTCTTTACAGTGGTTTCACAAACCAGGCTGTCTCCAACAGCAGTTCTGCATGCCTGGGGCAGCAGGACCCCACCAGGCCAGCTGGGTGCTCCCTGTTGCTAGTTTTCAAAAAATGGACGAGTTGCAGCTCTTGAAAAATCCTGCCTTCCTCAACTCTATCTTGGGCCCAGCCACAGCTGTGCACTGCCTGGATGGTCCTTTGCTGTGACACACACACTCCTACCTCCATGGCTTCATAGTGGTAAGTAGTGAGTGCCACTGAGGGAACGAGCCATGTGGGCACAGCTTGCTCTCTGAGCCCAGCTGCACCAGGTGTGAGCCACACTGGGCACTACCAGTGAGCTGAGCTTGGCCACTTTTCACCAGAAGCAAAACAAAACTGCCCTCCCCGCCAGGGTGTGCACCCTCACAACATCCACCACCACCACCTCAGCACTGCTTTAGGAACCTTTATTTTTTAAAGAATCTGTTTTCCACACTTAACTCCACTCTGGAGAGGACTAATGTAGGTAAATCTCCCCCAGCCCAGCAAGGCAAGAGACAGCTCCTTCACACCATAGCCCACGGGGAATGCAGGGGCAAAACTGCAGCCAGGGTCCCCTCCTGGAGGCCAGGCAGAGAGGCTGGAACCTGGATCTTCCTGCACAACTGCTCTCAAGTTACACTGACTTTGCAAACAGAGGCACAATATGAGCCAGACAACCCTGACAAAGCCCCTTTGTGTGCAAAGGGCAAAGGTAGAGGAGATGGGAACAGAGGGCCTGGGTGTCCTGCAGCATAATCTAAGCTTCCACAAAGGAAAGGGAGAGGCAGGGCCAGCCTCAAGATCACACAGGCTGCTGCCAGCTTCTCAGCTCAGACGAGGGTTTAGTTACTGTCTGGCATAGAGAGATAAGGGAATTAGGCTGCTCTCTTCAGCTAAGTAGCTGCAATCAGTCACAGCTACAGGATTGATCCCAGAGGGATTGCGGCGAGACAGCGTGCAGAGTGCTGCAGCTGCCAGCACGTGTGCTGGGACCCCCAGTGCCACGGAACTGCACCACACTGGCATCATTGCACACACTCGGCATCTGACTGAGCCCAAAGCAGCAGGACTTGGTGACTTCACTGCAAGAAACAGGTCCCATTTCTCACAGGCAGAGCTTGGAGGCACCACCCAACTCACTGAGCAGAGAATAGAGGGGCAAAGACCGTGTACGTCCTTGCCTACCACTCCACCACCAGTCCTAGAGGATCAGGAAAGTAGAAGTGGAGTTATAAAGGAGCCAAGCAAACTGAAAACAAAGTGCTTTGGGCAGGGAGCAGTTCTGTAGTCTTGTAGTGCAGCCAGTGCTTTCATCTGCAAACGCACCCAGCATTTGCTCCTCCACTGGGGCACACACAATTGCACTTGCTAGGAATAGCCAGAAAGCCTGTCCTGGCTCGGAGGAGATCCCCCAACCCCAACCACACAACAGGCTCTTCAAGACACTGCTGCAGGGAGGCTTCAGAAAGGAGCAGGCTTCCATACTGCCAGGCAGGGCAGGATTTCCTGAGGTGGATGTGGCTTTCCACTCGTGCACAAGCCTTGGGATCACGCTGTCCTTCCCCCCTTCACACAGTGTCACCCTGTACCAGTGCTGAAGGTGAGGAAGTCCTTGCAATGGGTGGCTGAGGGGCATCATTGTCCGCTGCTTTTGAGGGGATTTTGTGCTCTCGGGGTGGGGTGGGAGGGGGGAAGGTGGGGCTTTGCAAGGCATCCGAGTACATCTCTTCCTGGACACTGGGATGCTGCACAACCTTTTGCAGCAGTGGCTTGAGCAAGCCCACAGTCAGCTGGCTCCCCTCGCTGGAGAAAGGCACTGGGTCCTCCTGGGAGTGAGGGAGGTGCTGCAGGACCACAGTGAGGATGTCTGAGGCAGTGAGCTCAGTGGGGCACAGAGGCCATAGCCTGTCCAGATAAGGGTCCAGCTCCCGGTGCTGGGCAAACTCAGCCAGCAGCGTGGTGAATATCTCCTTGTTAAGCAAGGGGCTGAGTTTGGAGAACTTCTCTGCCACCTCCACCACGCGCTGCCACCGCTTCAGGCGGATGAGAAGGTGCAGAGCTTGCAGCACGGCCTTAGGCCTCTTGCTGCAGAGCAGCAGTTCGAGCTCCATCTCATCATCTTCCTCACTGTGTTTGTTCTTCCGGGCCAGTACTCCCAGTGCTCTCTTGTACAGTGGCACTCGGCCCTCTGGGCCCTCCTTGCTGCTGTATGGCCAAGAGATGCTAACATACTGCTGGGTCAGCTCCACAAAACTGGGCAACCACTTGGGTTTGAACCTCAGGAAGGAGGCACAGATGAGCTCAAAGAGTGGGACCATCCCATTCTGACCCACCTCCTCCAGCTGTGGTCCTCCCAGGACCTTCTTCCACACCTCTGGGGTGGCCCTGGCTACCAAGAGGCCATCCCCATTCTGCTGCAGCTGCAGGCAGCTCCTTGTGGCCTTCCAGGCAGCCTTGGGGAAGGAAGTAAAGACAGAGTTCAGGTACACCAAGTTGTCCTTGTCCATGTCAGAGTGAAGAATGCGGCTGACCTCCTGCTCCACCAGTTCCTTGCAGTACCTTTCCACCTCACTCTCTGGAGCACACACTACACAGGTCTTGAGGAGCTCCAGGCTCATGTAGCTCTGCAGCTCCAGACTCATTGTGCTCAACAGCTTGGCATAAGTATCTTGGAGGCCTCGGGCTGGCTTCTGCTTCAGGCTGTGCTGCAGGATGGCAGCGAGGGCCACAGGAGCCTGGAACACACCACCTTTCTTCAACTTCTCCACTGTCAGCTTAGAGCTGCTGAGGCTCCTCCTCTGGTAGTATCTGCAGGCCTCCTCAAACACCATCTCCACAAGGCATGGCTCAGGTCTGCTGCTGTCTTCAAGTTTGGAGAAGCTAAAGCTGTAGATGCCAGTTTGAGTGAGGAGCTGGAGATTGTCCTCCTCTCCTGGGAACTCCAGGAAATGCACCTCTTTCGTGCTCAGGACTTCCTTTTCTATGAGCCTTCCACTGTTCTGGTCGACAAGGTACAGGACTCCAGTCAGCACACAGGCCAGGATGCTGCCAAAGGTCTTCATCTGGACAGCACTCCCTTGGGCCAGGGGGCCCCCCTCCAGGTCAAAGACATGCCTCTGTGTCCCATCTGGCTCCACCATATTCACAGCACCCTTCGTGCTCACCAGCAGCAGACCCCCACTGCTGGACACAGCGGAGGTGTGAATGTCCAGAGGTGCAAAACCTGAGAGAAGGCCCACAGAACGCAGCAGGAGTTTCCTGAAGTCCGACTCACTGCTGGAGCGCAGCACCTTGCTGTGGATGAAGCCTGCAGAGGGGGCTGTGACGGTGAGCTCTGCTGTCTCGGGATGCCAGATGAGGAGGAATTTGGAAGTGGTGGCAAAGCCGGCAGCAGCAGGCACCAGGAAGACATGCTGGGGGGAGGCCAGGACCTGGTACTCAGGGCTGTTGTGCAGGACTATCCTCACGGTGCCCAGGCGCACACCTTGCTCCCCCACCTCCAGAGCACGGGCACAGACACAGAACCTGAAGGCACACTTGTTCATGTCTGAGTGGGCACCCAGGGGCGGCCTCTCCTCACACCACACCAGGCTGCCCCCCTGGCTGCACACGGAGACGATTCGCGCCCGGGCACCCTGGCAGAGCTCCAGCGTCTGCAG
>NW_008686505.1:0-2887 GCF_000695815.1 Acanthisitta chloris
GGGGGTGGGAGAGTTCTCCTGACTTCCCAGATCCCTTTGTGCCCCTGGTACAGGGTTGGGGGAAGGGAGGGATGTGGGGACGGATCCTTCCGGGTCTGTTCTGGTTCTCCTTTCCCGTGTCCCTTTGCCGCGTCCGTTCCCTGTGTCCCTTTTCCCTGTGTGTCCTTTTCCGGTGTCCCTTCCCTGTGTCCTTTCCCTGTCCCTGTGTCCCTTGCCTCTCTCTCCCCCTTCCCTCTCCCTCTCCCTCTCTTCCCTCTTCCCTCTCCCATTCCCCCCTCACTCCCTTCTCCCCCTAGAACACTCCAACTACTTTGGCCTGGACGACAAGCTGGGCCCGGTGGCTCTGAGCATCCGCCGGGAAAAGCTGGAGGAGCACAAGGATCACGGCCCTCAGTACCAGCAGCGCCTCATCTTCCGCACCAGCCAGGTCCAGGCTCCGGCCCTTCCCTCCCGTGACGGAATTCCCATCGGGAATCCCGTCCGTGTGGGTGCTGACGGTCGATCCTTCCCCTCGCAGCTGGTCACGCTCCGTGGCTCCATCCTGGAAGATGCTACTCCCACCAGCTCCAAGCCGGGAACGGTGCGAGGGCTCCCGCTCCGGGACACGCTGGAGTACGTCATTCCCGAGCTGAATATCCACTGCCTGCGCCTGGCCCTGAGCACGCCCAAGGTCACCGAGCAGCTCCTCAAGCTGGATGAGCAAGGGGTGAGGGATTATTCCCTCTCTTCCATGGAGTTGTTCCCTCTCTCCTCTGGGATCTGTTCCCTCTCTCCTCTGGGGCCGATTCCCTCTGTTCCATGGGATTATTCCCTCTCTCCTCTGGGGCTCATTCCAACTCTTCCATGAGATTATTCCCTCTCCTCTGGGGCCGATTCCCTCTTTTCCGTGGGATTATTCCCTCCCTCCTCTGGGGCCAATTCCCTCTCTTCCATGGGATTATTCCTTCTCTGCTCTGGGGCTGATTCCATCTTTTCCATGAGATTATTCCCTCTCTCCTTTGGGGCTGATTCCATCTTTTCCATGGGATTATTCCCTCTCTCCTCTGGGGCTCATTCCAACTCTTCCATGAGATTATTCCCTCTCTCCTTTGGGGCTGATTCCATCTTTTCCATGGGATTATTCCCTCTCTCCTGTGGGGCTCATTCCATCTCTTCCATGGGATTATTCCCTCTCTTCTCTGGGGCCGATTCCCTCTTTTCCATGGGATTATTCCCTCTCTCCTCTGGGGCTCATTCCCTCCCTTCCCACAGCTTTGCCGCCGGCACAAGGTTGGAATTCTCTACTGCACAGGCTCATTCCATCTCTTCCATGAGATTATTCCCTCTCTCCTCTGGGGCTCATTCCCTCCCTTCCCACAGCTTTGCCGCCGGCACAAGGTTGGAATTCTCTACTGCAAATCCGGGCAGAGCTCCGAGGAGGAGATGTACAACAACGAGGAAGCAGGACCAGCCCTGGAAGAATTCCTGGATCTCCTTGGGGAGAAAGTTTCCCTCAAATCCTTCACCAAGTACTCGGCACAGCTGGATACCAAGAGTGAGTTGGGATCCGTAGGGAAGCTTGGAAGGATCTCCTAAGTGTCTCCAAGGGTTTTCTGACCTCCTTCTCCGTTTCTCCAGCCGATTCCACCGGGACTCATTCCCTCTACACAACCTACCAGGACTATGAGATCATGTTCCATGTGTCCACCATGTTGCCCTACACACCCAACAATCGTCAGCAGGTACCTCCTCCGGGGGCTCCGACCGCTTCCGGAGGCTCCTTCCCGCGGCTCCGGCCCCTTCCCAAGGCTCCATCCCCTTCCTGAAGCTCCTCCCCCTTCCCGGCGCTCCGTCCCCATCCACCGTGGCTGCTCTTCCCCCCTCGTAGCTCCTCAGGAAGAGGCACATTGGGAACGACATCGTCACCATCATTTTCCAAGAACCCGGAGCGTTGCCCTTCACGCCCCAGAACATCCGTTCCCACTTCCAGCACGTCTTCATCATCGTCCGCGTCCACCAGCCCTGCACGGACAACGTCTCCTACAGGTCAGTGCAGCCTTCCCAAACCTCTGGATTGGCATCCGTGGGATGGAGACTCGGGAAAAGGTCAACCCTGCTGAGCTAAGAGGCTCTCAAGGTGTTGGGATGTGGTTGGAGAAGGATCGTGGAGTCATAGAAAGGTCTGGAGCGGAAGTTGTGGAGTTTGGAGGGAGTTTGGGGTGGGATTAGGGGAGAATTCCTTGCTCTGGGAATCTCGGGGGCCCCAAAGGTGGTTGGGTGGTCCCGAGGGTCGAGGGATCGCGATGGTTGGTGACCCAAGGGTTGGATGTTCCCAGAAGTTGAGTGGTCCCCAGGGTTGGATGATCCCCAGGGTGGTTGAGTAGACCCAAGGCTTGACGAATCCTCCAGTTGGATGACTCCAAAGGTCTTTTCCATCCTACCATACTTCCATCCTTTCTCTAACCCCTCCCCTCTCTCTCTCCCTGTCCCAGCGTGGCCGTCACGAGGTCCAAGGACGTCCCTCCCTTCGGTCCTCCCATCCCTCCCGGCGTCACCTTCCGCAAATCCGAGCTGTTTCGCGACTTCCTGCTGGCCAAGGCCATCAATGCCGAGAACGCGGCCCCCAAGTCGGACAAATTCCACACCATGGCCACCAGGACCCGCCAGGAGTACCTCAAGGACCTGGCGGAGAACTACGTCACCGGCACTCCCGTCGACTCGGCCGGCAAGTTCAACCTCATCTCCTTGGCCTCCAAGAAGAAGGAGAAGACGCGGGCGCGCGCGGGAGCGGAGCAGGACAGCGCCGGAGCCGTCTCCTGGCGCGTGTCCGCCCAGGATTTCGCCCGCGGAGGGGCCGAGATTCCCTGCGCTCTGGGCATCTCCAACGAGTTCGTGGTGCTCTTGGATC
>NW_008686506.1:0-46852 GCF_000695815.1 Acanthisitta chloris
TGAGGTCTCTTCCAACCTGGTTGATACCATGGTTCTATGACACATGGGGCATTGCAGTTTCTGTGTCCTCTTTGCCTCCCTTTCTCAGCATCTCACCAGATGGTGGCAGAGTGAGGAATGAGGCATGTGTGGTGATGGGTTATGGGGGGCTCAAGCCCTTAGTCCTCATGGGAAGTCCAGGCCTGGTGCATCAGCCACTTTCCACAGGATTTTGTGAACTACCACTAGTGTAGCATCTGCTTCCCAGCAGTGCCTTTGTGCTGGCACCAGACAGGGCACCCAGGCATGCAGCTGTAACTACACACGCTGCATTTATTCCAGGCCAAGTGGCTTTTCACTCCAGTTGCTTCTTCCCACCCTCCAAATCTCCCAGTGCTTCTGTGAGAAGTGCTGTGAAGTCTAAGCCAGCAACACAAAGGCTCCAGGCCTTGGATCGGCATGGTCCTCTGGGATCCTTGCTCCCAGAGCTGAGCTCACTAATTCAGTTGTTCCTGCCACTCAGTTTTTGTATTCATGACAAAGGCCAGCAGATCAGGCCACTTTCTGACAGGGAAGCCCAGAAAGAGCAATGCTTTGGCTCTTAAAACGTGTGTGGGGTGGGCGCTTTTCCGTGAACAGCTCCAACAAATTTTAGCTGAGTGAGGAACAGGAAGAGAGACACTGACTTGTTGCCCTGAGCCACCTGAAGGTGCAGAGCATTTGGAGGTCATTTACTAAAGGCAGTGCTGGCGACAAACATGTTTGCTAATCTGCACCCACGAACCCTCAGTGCTGCTCAGCATCACATCCCCAGTCTGAGACACGGGAAACATTAGGCCACTCATGGACCAGCTTTCCAGAAATAAACAAATGCTGCTTTGTCCACATTTCCCCTCCTGTGTTTCAATCTGCTCTGAGTTACTAGAGCCAAGAAATTAAAACACACTGGGTCTGGGTCTTGGGATAAAACTACTGATCTCTCCAGACCATGGCTCTTGGAAAACTGAATCAGAAGCTGTAAGGACTCTCAGCGAGCAGGAAGGCTTTTTCCTTCCCCACAGCAAAATTTCCCCATCATGCCCCCCTAATTTCACAATTTCATTTAAGTCTGGAGTTCAAAAGGGTTGTCCTTGTTTGCTTACTGTGGTTAGTGACCTCAGGCCTGGAAAAAGAGAAACAGAGGCCAAAGTTTTAAGGAGAGAGCAGGAGTTTGCATTCCCCTCATCCCCGTACAGCTGGGCACAATCACCAACACAGTCCTTGCCTCCTGGTTGAGAGCAACTCGCAGAGCACCAGGCGCTGGACAGACCAACATCCCTACAGGCACGCCCCCAATCTCTAAACCACTCTAACATCTTTCCACTCCAGATGATGCTAATTAAGCAGTAGTGCCTGGATGTAATATGCTTCCTTATGTCCAAGGCACTAATGGTGCTCAGGAAAGGCATGCAGCAATTACTGCATCTTCAGGTGTTGCCCCCACAATAAATTGATAGCTATTAAGGATAATTTATCCCATTTTTAATAGTCATACTGTTTTCCCCATTCTGAATCTTGACTTTAAATTGCTGGTCTGCAATGGGGCTTACTAAACCACAATGCTTTTGAACTCAGAAGAGAAAGAAGGTAGGTCCTCAGATGACTTTCACTTACGTCAGGATGTTCTTTACCTGTTGTATGCACATCTGCTAAAGTCCACCAAGAATCAAGCTTGGAGAGACCAGAACATCAGAGTCAACACCCTTGTGCCATGCCATGATCATGGGAGACCAGTAAAGAGAAAGATGGCAAGATCAGAGATGAGAGCTCTAAAAACCCTCCATCTGCCTCCACCATCCCTCACAGCAACACAGAGGAGTCTCAGCAAGAGGAGATCAGGGTTAGTGGCACAACCGCAGACGTGGAGTTTCAACATACTGCTCTGACGCAGACTGTGTGCTCTGTTGCAGAAAATCCCATAATGGCTTTGTCCCTGTCTTCCCCTGGAGACAGTGACATACCTGTGGTCTCCAGTGGATGAACATGTTTGAACAACTGTGTGGTGTTACAGCACTATCATGGTGACACTGGAATTTTCAACAGGAGGCAAGTGAATGTAGGAATTGCCAAGGACAGAAAGAGCAGACTCCCAAGGGATGCCCCTGGTGCTACCAAGCAGAACATGGGGCCTCTTTGGACCAGCCCCTGACAATCCTTTGTAAGTGTCTCAGACATACAGATCCCTGTGCACAGCGAAGGAAAATCCACACAGGTAAAATCCACTTGCTCCCAGAAACAAAAATTGAAACAAGAATAAATAGACTTTGAAATGTCTCTAGTACCTTTACCTGCAGAGGGTTCTTTGTGCTTATGGCAATGACGTGATACTTGTAGTAACACAGCTCACAGCTCCAGCAGCCTCTCTCGCTAATCCATTTGATCAGACATGGCTGGTGCGTGCACTTCACTGATCCATCACATCGACACGGGCTCAGCAGCTCCCCCTGAAAAAAACAGACAGCATCAGCGAGGCTGCCTTCCTCCCACAGGCACGGCACGGCAGAAGCTCCATTGTCCATCCATTTGATCTTTGTTCCTTTTTACCTGGTTTGACTTAGGCATTCGTGCTCCCTCTATCCATTTTCCCTCCAATTATGCTTGGCTGATGTGAACAGAGATTGACAGAGGTGTAATGGTCTCAAATACTTGGGTCTTACATTTTTTTGGTGGAAAGAGACAGCTGTGTAGACAAATGATGCCTAATATCACCACTGAAGGAAGAACTAGACGAGCACAACTCTTAGCAAACACCAGAGGACCCACACTAGACCAGAAAGAGTGGACACAGCTCTGTTGGCTATCAGATGCCACTGGTTCAGTGCTTGGGTTTCTGTTTCTCTGCTACCTATTTTAGAAAGTGAAGGTGGTGGTAGAGATAGCTGTGAGACAGCCTCTGCTGCAGACTGGTGTCATGCTCAATCCAGGACATCTTCCTCAAGCCCAGACAAGCAGGAGGATGAGCACAGATGTGGCAGCCCTTGGACTTTCTGCACAGGCTGACTTGTACCAGCCTTGGAGGTGCTGCTCCTCCCCGGGAGCTGGCCTGAGCCCAGCACCCTGCAGTACCTCCCAGGACTTGGCAGGCAGTGGGTGTTCGCAATGCTAGACTCTCCTTTCCAGTGTTCCCAGACTGGGATGGACAAATCTGACCATGGGTGGCGCGTGTGTGCCTTGGGTCAAGGTTTTTGTGTACTCATGGCCCAGCAAAGTAAAAGTCCTCAAATTTCACTCCCCCACCACCCACTTTGCCCAGGCAGGCTGTTCTAAGAGACATACTGATGGATACACTACAGGGCTGCCTATTTGCACCCTAGAAGCAATAAAGATGGAGAACAAATTTTGTCCTGGATTGCGACACAGACATTTATGAGTGGTGGCCAAAACACTGAACCTTCTGGCTTGCTCTGTTGGTTCTGGTTTAGCTTTAAACATGGTATCCAGGAAAAAACAATATTTTTCTGATCCATCTGCTATCATCCTGTTTACCATGGGACTAAATTCCTCTTTGCACACAAGCTCAGGAGCTCATTTTGCAGTCATTTGCCGTCATTTGTTTAGGGAAGAACAGAGCCATTACATTTTATTCCTCACCTCTTAGTGTTCAAAAGTCACAGTATAGACCCCAAAAGTGTATTTAGCTGTGTTCTGAGATTTAAAAGCTTTTAAAGGCAGAATAAGATTATCTATGGGACAGGGAAGGCTGGTATCATACCTTCAGTGTTGTGGAGAGAATATTTGCTCTTAAATCCCTAAATCAGCCCCATCATTACCACTGATGGAGCACCAAGATAACAGACCCTGGCATTGGACATTGCTGGATATGGTAAAAGACATACATTCGAACTGCCTTGGGTCAGGAAATCAGATCCTGCACTTGCTAACCCTGGTGGGAAACTGTCTTAGCTTCCACATCACTACACTGGGTCTCAGGACCTGATGAACTGCGCACCACGATGGGCAAAAGCTATACTTCTTTTCATGAAACCTAATGCAAACATGTTAATCGTTTCATTTGCTTCAGCGAAGTGACCTAAAAATGTCATCTTCCATGAAATTTTAGCAAATAGTAAATAACTGTTTATGTTACAAAATCAGCCTCAGGTCTACTGATTTTCATTACACACTGGAGTGGACGCAAAGGGAGAGGGGGAGCAAAGAGGGTTGTAGGGTCTGTGAACCTTTCTCACCTGGAAAGGTGCAGCACAACAAGCCAAAAGAAGGGAAGGAGGGGAATGAATAGATGGAGAAAGGTGCATGTGGGAAGGAGCACTGACATCTGACATTCCAGCTCCTCATGTGAGGTCCAATTCGAGGGAGTCAGGTTTGGGTGTGCATGTTTGTGCCCCTTGCTGAGACTGGGGTGGGACAGCACAAATGTGGTACGGAACCCACACTGGTGTGTACTGCTAGACAGAATGCAAAAGGGGAAGAATCAGATCTTAGCAAGGCTCTTCTGCTCCCTGACTCACCAAACCTTTTCCACACCAAGAACCAGCCTGGTACAAGGACCGCTGCTCTGTGCCTCTGGTCTGCCCTTCTCATCTCAGTCCCTGGTGCTTTGTTTTCTCAACAGCTTCACTCCTTAGCACACAAGTGTGGCCCCAGCACTGAGGAGGTAATGCAGAAACCTCCTAGCTCTGCAGTGTCCCTGCCTTTCCACCTCACCGCTCACCGGTGTCTCCTGTAGGGCTCAAAATGATGAGTGCAGGACCTGGGTGTTGTCTAACGAGCAGCTGGAGGCATAGATGACGAGGGATCAGGAACGGAGCAGAACAGAGCAGGAACTAAGAGCAACAACCTCCAGGCGAAGGCAGATGAGAAAAGCTGTAGCTGCAGCCTGGACTTGTGCTGGCTTCTTGGGCTCTGGAATAAACGAGTCTATGAAATCTGAGCTTACTTCTTCAGAGCCAAGAGATGTTTATAGATGTCCTACACCATTGTGAGGATGCAGTCCCCATTCCCTAACTGGGATGCTCCAACCTAGACAGTCCTGCCAGGGCTCAGGACTCAACTGTAGCGATGAATCCCCAGTTACTTGATTTTTGCAAATCCAGCAAAAACCCTATTTATCACATTTTCTCCAGCCGTGTGAAATATTATATCCTTGCATGCAGTGCACAGCTATTTTTGCATACTGTGAAGCCCAATTCTGTCCACAGCAGGCATTTGTAAAGCACTGCCACATGCACACACACGCACATGCACTCCTGTACCAGCAGAAAAACAAACACCAGGGGCATATTAAAAGAATAAATCCTTCATACAGCAAAAGAGAAGGAGTCTCATTGCTGGCTGTACAGATAGCTCAGGAACAGAACATTGGCTGTGACACACAGGAAGGATTCGCTGCACAGAGACCTCTGCTGCTATAAGCTACACGAACACAAAAGCAAGACTAAAGTGAGATTCAGATCACAGCAATTAGAGATGGAAATTAAATCCCCATGCCCATTTCTGCAGGTTTGCAGAAGACAGCTCTTCACAACATATTCTCCAGTGCTTCAAACAGCAGCATTCCCATCAATTCCCTTCGGGGACTGCTCTCCAAAGACCCTTTGAAGGGTGTACTTCCCTACTTCACAACACTTATTTTTGCAATTTTCCTTTGTAGAGTTACATCCCATCACTGGGATGAGCCTAAGCAGCATTTCTTCTTTGTCAGCAACTAGTGGAGAAGTGCTCCCCAGCTACAAGTTTCCTCCTCAGCTTTCTCAGTACCACCTTGTTCTTCTGAAACAACAAAATGTGCTTAGGTTTCAGGGCACCTGACTTTTTTTTGCTGTTATCCAAGTCTGGATTAGAAAAAAACAATAGTTAACAAAACAGGAAGGGTGCTCTTCCCTACTTCTGGGGAAGTTATATATATTATTCTTCCCTATTTCTGACTGTGATACGAGCTTGTCTCTAGAAGCAGCAAGGGCAAGGGAACTGGATTCACCCTGAAGAGGACAATACTTCTGGAGATGAACCAGAAATGCAGGTCTGTTCCAGCTCTGTCCTCTCCTTCTGATTCCCAATCTGTACTCATTGCAATATGTCAGAGTGGTTAATGATTATCTGGCCCCTGCTATTTTAAGCCTACAGGGAGGAGTGCTGAGAAAGGGTGGAAAAAAAAATTATTGCCAGTGCATGCTTCTGGCACTCGGTATATCTAGGGAGAAAATAACCACGTCAGGAGCAGTGTCACCCCTGTTGAGTGCTGGTGACAGTGTTTTGTCTGGCTGTTTTATCTGTCATTTATCAGTGCTGGGAGCCCATCCACACGTTGCTACCACAGCAGCAGCTGCTCACTTACTCGCGGCAAATTTAAGTAAAGCAAATTTGCCCACCCAGTCTCCTTTAAACACGGCAGGGCTGGGGATGATTGGGTCAGGATGTGGTCTTTTGGGCTGGCCCAGCTCCTGCTGTGCTGACCTACATCTGCTGCTGGGCTGCTCCTAAGCACCAGCTCAGCTGGGAAGAGCCAAAATCATCCTGCTACCACAACTGTTAAAGCAAACATTTTGAAAGCCAGTGCAAGCTATACAGAAGATCAAGACGGTTGATGGTAGCCTTAAGAGCTGCAGTTCTTCTTCACCTGTGCATTTCCCCTGTTCAGGTGTGCAAAGTAGCACAGGACCAGTGCCCTGGACCAGAGCAGCTCAATGAGAAGCTGCTGAATGAGTTGGCCACATTACAAGGGCTACCATCTCTCTCTGGGTGTGCCCATGCCGCTGCTGCTGCTCATGGCAGAAGCTGCACGCACGGATCTGACTGCTACCATTTATCTGAGTTTGTCTTGTTTGGAAAAGGAAACCAGGAATATTTAATTTCACGTCTTCCAACTGTGTCTCCTAAATATACTTAAATCTTCACATTGAATTTAAATGCAATGGGAAGTTTTATTATGGCAAATAAATGCCAAATGATTTTTATATTAGGAACTTAATTACAGAGAAATTAAGTCTGATGGCAAAGAGAAACCCATTGTTATAGAGCTTGTAAACTTCAACAAACATATACCAATGATCACTCTGTCTTCACACACTCACAAGAGCTGCCCCTTCATCCATTTAAACTAAACACACAAGTTACTACCAGCACCTCAAATGCTTCCAGTGAATACCCTTACACATGCGAGCACTGTGCCAGTCAGCACGAGACAATAAATGACATGAAGTAGATATCTATGTGTATGTGTATATATAGATATGTATATTGCATGAACTTCTCCAGCATTGGAGAAGATTGATGCAGAGTGTGGACCCAGATATGAGTGGACTTCCATCTCCTATGGTGTCAGGACACCACAGGACATGGTTATGTACAGGGCTCGATGTGGGGTGGCAGAGCTGGATGCGGATCCCAATCTCCATCCTGGCAGCAATTTGCTGGGATACTTTTCTTGACTCAGCTAGGGGGATCCCCAGACTGGGCATCTCCTTAAAATATGGAAAAACTATAGGAAAATGTATGTGAGTAATTGTAAAAATCAATCATACAGGCTGACACCTCCATGACCAGGACTGGCTCATTCCACAGCTCCCCTGCAAGACTGGGCATCCCTGTGGCATGCAGAGGCAGCACTGCCCCATGCAATGAATACCCTCACCCCAGCAGCAAGAGCAAATGCAGCCCCATAAAGGACTGGAGAAAAATCCAGCTATTAACAATTGTTTCTGTTGCTCAGCTGTGGCTTTAAGCCTGTGGCTGCCTGGCTGAAGTCTCTGGTGTGGGATCTTGGCCTGGCAGCTCCCTGTGTTAAGACCACATCCCTGCAGGGCTCTGGTGTGGTAGAGGTGTGGGTCCCTCTCTGGGACTCCACATCCCCATGGCAGTATGAGTCAGCAGCCACCACTGGGCATGTCAGGCTGGGGGCTCCGAGATGGGGGTGTGGGGGACACAGCTCTGCTTTTCCACGGTTTTCTGCCATTTTCAATGGGTATTAGCTGTCCTGTGATGAGGACACATCTCCAACAGGGCGATGACAAATCTAGCAACAGAACACAGGCATGTCTCTGCCTACTGGCTGGGTGCAAGCAGACAGATATCTCAGCTTTAACGCACCCAGTGAAACCATTACACACCACTCAGGGACCACCAGGTGTATTTTGGTGATGCCTGGAAACGTGGGCACTGGCCAGGAGAGATACATGTCTCACACAGTCCTGAGCTGAGACCCAATGTCTGTTCCAGAGTGAGTCCTGTCTGAAAAGCCATCATGTCTGCACAGCTCCCAATCCTCCAAAAACAGCACAAATTGCCTTTCCACCCACAGAGGCTGCTGCCGCAGCACCTGCAGAGTGCTGAGGCTGCCACGCTGCTCAGGGTTTTTCTGCACCTCTGATGAAAACATGAAAGGCTGCAGCCACAGCTGCGAGGAGGGCAGGGTGGGACCTGCTCCACAGATTCCTTCTGCTGGAAAACTCGTTCCACTGCTACCATAACTGACATGACTTCACAGCTGAGCAGCTGATGCCCACAGCCTTTGGCTTTACCACGGACAAGGGAAATTTTAAGTTATCTCTGCTCATTCCCATCTCCAGTGTTTTGCACCTGTCACCTCTGCTGAGATGGACAGTGCCAGAGGTGGCAGCTCAGAACCTGGGAGTGGGATGAAGGGGGAGGGAAGGAAGACTTTCTTTTCTCTGAGCCTTATGATTCCCCTTGGGGATTCTTTGTCACTGCAGAGCTGAGGGACCATCACCTCATCTGGCTGCTTATGAGAGAAGCAGAGAAGGTTGCCCATGATTTAAGTCAAAAGATGTTTTTTTTGTTAAAGTGGATAACTCAAGAGTCTCAGCTGCGTTGGAGGCAGATAGCAGGTTAAGCTCCTGTGCCCTCATGCCCACCAACAGTGCAGGGATTTGGGGGAGAGGCATCTGACCGGTCCCATCCCAGGGTTGTGCCCTGGTCAGCAGACAACAGGAAAGTCCCAAGAGGGCCCTGAGCTGCACCATGGCATTGGCTGCACTCTTTACCAAACTGCCCGGCTCCGATTCTGTCACCTCTGAGCGGGATGTTCAAAAGCAAGGCCCCTCACAGGGTCTGTGCGCCACCATGGGATCCCCACTGCTTATTAACAGGGATGGGTGGCATGACAGAAAAGCCTGAGGGCAACATCCATACTTTGCCTTTCCTGCAGAGTAAGCGATGGTGTCACAGACTCAGCTGGGCAGGAGCAAGAATGGGTCCCCTCTGCATGCAGAGCAGCTCTCAGCTCTGCCAAGGAGCAGAATAGGGGCTGGCTTCTTTTCCTCCCTTAATTGGTAAAACCTTAAAGAGCTCTACAGGGCAGGAGGGCAGGTGAGAGATATGAAGACAAGGAAAAAAACGTCGTGAAGAAAAGAAAGAAGGAGGAAGAGGCTTGAGAAGGCCCGGGTACAGAAAGCCCAGTGCACTAGAGAGTGGTGGCTCTGGCTCTGTCAGACAGGAGCCTTCACTGCGGGGACTCATCCTTGGAGTAGTTTGGAGTGGTGGCTCTGCTGCACAGCTCTGCCCTCCCTCCTGCACTGATTTCCAGAGGAAGGTGATTGAACACAGCTCCGCTGAGCTTAATGTGAACTGTCAGGTGGTTGGGGCGTGTTTATGCAATGCCTTGGGAACAAAAGAGAAAACAGGGAAGTTCTGGAGTATAATGTAAAATATTTGGACATGACCCTATCCCTTCCCATAATAAAAAGGAGAAAAAAGGACTTAATCTATGCTAGGACTGTTTCAATATTTATCGGAGAGTAACTTGTCCATGTGTTTGCCCACGGGCAGGTATTGTCCACCAGCTCTGGCCACGTCCCTGTCATCACTGGTAAAGGCCAAAGCGTGTTGGTTCAGGAAGGACCAGGCGTCTCTCGGCTTAACATCAATTTCCTTTAAAGGAAAGTACTTTAAAAGAGCAGAAAGCATGTATTTTTGTGAGAAACATGGAATCAGTATTTTTTGTGCAATGAGCTAGGGGGGTTTTTAACACCTGGTCTCAGGCCAGTGAAAAGTGAAGGGCAGACAGCTATACCATGTAAGTTGCACTTGGCTGGGAAAGGGAGACATCATGGAAGGGGATGCTAGGGATTTGTTCTCACCTGGGACAGTAACCACTGGGGAAGTGAGAGGGGCGAACAGCCCCTAAAGGTCCCTTCAACTGAGAGAGAGGATGCTGAGCTCCATCTCTCTGTGTGGGTCTTGCCATCAGACAGGCCCTTCTGGAGGAGATTCCTCTGAACAGAAATCTTGGTCTATCAGTTGCCCTCAGAGCAAACGAGCAAATCAGAGCTAATCAGTCCTCAGAGCAAATCAATTGTCCTCAGCAAGCAGAGGTATCTGCAAGCACTCCTGCCATGCAGTTGCTGCCGCCACCGAACCCATGATGAAGCAGCTGGGATTGATCCTGCCCTGGGCTCGTCAGACTGGGCTGTTCTGTATTGTGCAATATAGCACAAGGGCTCTACTGACTTCAGAGAGGAGAAAGCATGGTGCTCTTCTCCAGCTGTTTGTGCTAGTAGTATCCCTTGCTTAATTTCTTATCAAAGTCTTGGTCAGCCTTGGCTATGCCACCAAAACCTGAGTAGAAAAGGTTTGTGAAAACCTGTTCCACTAGAACAAAGTTGAACCTTACCTGAAATACTGAATAAGAAAGGATTTTCAGGAATTAAATACCAATAGCCAAGGAGCAGAGAGTTTACAATATATAGATCACACTGGTATTTATTTGCTTTTCTCTCTACAGAAGGATTTCCACAAGAAAAATAACTTTACTTAGGTGTTCTACAGCCCACTTCATCCTAATGTCATTGAACATGTTTTTGATTAGCTGATTTAAGTAATTCTTACTAAATGTTGCTCAGTTGCAAGGAATCAAAAGGCAAGCATCTCAAATATCACCTGCTGTGTCTCATCAGGTGTGATAATAGCACCGATTAAGTGAAGAACCTTCAGTGCATAGAAATCACAGTGCTAGGCATGTGAAATCAAGAGACCTGAATACCCCTGAGCACTTGGGTGTTGGAGCGAGTTCAGCTCCAGACTTGTCCTGAATACAGAGTGAAATTGTTTCAGCATCCCAGAGAAGAAATGTCCTAGTCTGTAGCTCCTGGGCTTTCATCCAAAGTACTAAGGATTTAAACTTCTGGAGATTTACTGTAGATCCCATCCATTTTGTTAGCTAGAACAATCTAGTTACTTCTGGAAGAGATATCCACTGTTATTTCACTCTGGCTCTTCTTAATTAAAAAATTAAAGTATTTCAGACAATATGTAGATTTATTCTGTGTGAGATACAAGAATGAGCTCAATTTTGCTCCCTAGGACGCTGCGATAAATCTGATGCAACACCACGAAGCCAAACAACTCTTCAGCAAAAATCAAGTACCTTTAAGTTATGGCTTGTTGTAATAAATTTTCAACCAATTAAAGAGGTTTTCCATTAATTTTATTTCTTTTTTTTTTTTTTTTGCTACAAATGGCCTTTTCACTAGAAAAAGCCTCAGCTAAATACAATTCTAAATGTACTTTTTTTTAATGGGAATAGAAAAGATAGCAATTATTCCTTATTATCTATAGTCCTTGGGGACCTTCACCTTTCTACTTCTTCAGTCCTCATCAGATCCATCAATGTATACTTTAAAAGTTCAAAGTATAAAGTTAATGCTTTCAGCATGCAAGTACCATATAATACAATTCGTATCCAATATGTGCTCATAATTCAGCAAATTGAACTTTGCAGATACTTCCCTGGGAAGCTGTTCATAAAGACACTCAGCTAATGGCCATTTCAGAAAACATTATGCCATCAGCTGCTGAGGAGCAGCCATAGAAAATCCAGAGAAATGGATGTCAGTTTGACTTTCCAGACGATAGATCCCACTTTTAACAACAGTGATACAAACAGAGCACTAGGCTTTTTTTTCCCCCTTTTTTTCTTTTTCCTCTGAGAAAGCTGAAAACCCTTCAACATTAGAGCCTAGAAAATCTTTACTCTGTAATATTTACCTCATCTTCCTGCTTTCTTCAGGAATGAGAAAATGGCCAGGTGCTGTTGGCAGCCTTACAACAGTGAGATGCTCCTTCCAAAAATGCAGCAACTGCTGAAGAGCTGTTTTGTGCCAGTACCATCAGCTCATCAATGCAGGAGAGTGGAAAATGATGCTACCACAGGATTTGGGGGTTCTTATTTGCTGTAGTACCCTCAAGTGACCCCCAGTCAGGACTGAGGGCAGCAGGGTGGGAAACTGGGGGAGCCATGTGCATGTTCAGTAAGTGGAAGCCAATAATAAGATGTGAAAAGAAGCACAGAGCACATCTCTAGTACTCAAAGGCAGTGTTTCCCAGCTGCAAGTGGAGATGAGGATGTGATAGGAGGGACTGTCCCAACAGGTCTGGATGGGAATTGTTATGCAGGAGCTTTTTCTGCTCCACCTGGGCTGGCCATGACTGGCAGCTTAGAGATGGAAACCTTCCAAAGCCATCGCTGTTTCCAAAGCCATTTGTGTCTCCTGGGGTGTGAGGTAGTGTTGGGATGGAGGCAGCTGTTGGCCTTGGGTGCACCTGGGGTGAAGGCTGCCACCAGGGCTGAGGACAGCCTGGCAGGGTGATGAAAGTAGAAGTGGTAGAGGGGCAGTGAGGTGAGACATCACAACACACACAAGGCTGCCACGGTGGCCAAGGAGTTGGATTGTAAAATAATAAGCACAATTTGTTTACTTTTAGCTTTGCTAGTGCCGCAGGACTGAGCTGTTCCATTAAGACATGGCCTGATCCGCTTTTCCTTTCTACCTCCCAGACTCAGGAAGAATATGCAATTACAAAGTTCACTCATGTAGAGCCCTTCAATTACTGGGTAACTCTGTTACAGATTTTCCAAACGTTACAAGACTCGTGCAATAGGACATGACATCTGAAGTAATTCATTTTTCATCTGCCGATTAGCAGAAATTAAAATGGTTCTCAGAACATCCCAATTTATGTGAGATCAAGTTCCTTATTACTACACATTGTCTTAGTAGTGAAGGCATTTCTTTTTTAATGTCTCAGGCAACCATGCAAGCAGAGGTGCTGAACAAAAATATATGAAGGAGGCAGCAGAGGAGAGAATAGAGGCCCACAGGGACCGTGGGTGGTGAAGCTCCAGAGCTTTGCCTTCCAATCCTGCCATAAGGTCACTTAAATGTTTGGCGGAAAGTCAAAACACTTGCTGGCACAAATGTGCACTGAAGGCAGAGGCACCTCCTTTGGAAATGATGCAACTATGGAGTGAAGCTGAACTGCCTTTACTGGCAATGAGCTAAAAACCAGCCATAAATATAAAGGGTTTCTTCAGCAGGTGTCTGCCGAGGCAGCTGCCTGCAGGATGCACTCATGCAGCGATGACGGATGCCTCTCAGGACCCCAACAGACCAAACTGCTGGTAACACCTCTCCAGTGGGATCTAGGGAAGTACCCACAGGGCTTAAGTGGTGGCTGTCTGCAGGGCTGGCAGACCAGGGTCACCCTGGGGAAGTCAGGAGGCTGTGAGTTAGACGGAAGAGCCAGCAGCAGTGTGGAGCAGCCAGAGTAAGTAATAGGATAAAGGAAAGGAGAAAAGCAGGAAGTCTCAAACCACTTGGTCACAACAAGAGTGCCCCTTCAGTTGCTTTCTATTTTCAAGGCATCCTGGGTACTGGAAAAGTAGGTGAAGTCCCCTGGGGAAAGGCTGGGATTAGGACGTGGGTGAGCATGCTCTTGCTGACTCTCAGCACCATCCTCCCTGCCACCACAGGAGCATAGTCCAGAGCTCATAAATCCATAGGCCCACTTAGCTGAAGTGCAGCAAAAATAAACTGTGGGAAAAGCGAACAGGCAGCTTAATCCCCAAATCCCTTTGCCTTGCATGACAACTTTCCAGTCAAGAGCAGCTCAATAGGATAGAGCCAAAGGTACCAATGGTGCTGGCTGAACTGTCCCTAGGGGAAGCTGCACAACATTAATTATGATTTCTCCATGCTGCCCTGGCCAAAGGCCTCCTGTACATGAAGCTGCAGGAATCTATGTGTTTCAGTCTTTGCCTGCACACACCTCCTGGTGAAAAGCCTTGTTGTGTTTTCCTATTCCAGCTGGGGAATCCAGCTTTCCCTTTTGCAGGCAGAGTACAAAACAGAGAGGAGAGAAGGTAGAAATAAATGTAGGAATAGCCATAACATCAGTCAGGTGGGCTATAGAGGCCATGTTCTTTCTTTTTTTCAGTCTTCCTTTTGCACAAGATGAAGACCAAGTTTATTGTGTAAGAGTGAAATACACACAGAGACATATATATAAACAGTGCCAGGGCTCTGAGGTTTCATCACTGTCACTGTAAAGATATCAAGCATTACACAGGGCTGATTTATTATCTGACTCTACAGTAACCTTTTGAAGATATACTGATTGGCAATTTACATATCAACAAACACATCAACACTGAGGCAATGTCAGACGCTACGCACAGCTATGTCCCACTCCAGAGATGGCTGAACTTCAAACAGTGGCCAAATCATTTGTATCCCTCAGCACGAAAGATGCCCTATTGAAATATGAATTATTACCTCTCTGCTGTTGGTCTTTATTCTGCTCCGTCAAATTGGTTCTCCTGCTCCCTCCCCATGGGATTTGCTATATCAGATACAGAACCCATTTCTGCCATGTAAGGCTCCTCCTACTCCACCTGGATTAGGTTAACTCAGTGAACTACATCCCGTCAGACTGGGCTGTGACTCCCAGCACCCTCCTTTAGCTCGAAGGTAGGCTGCTTTCCTCTAAAACAACACAACTCCTCTGTCACAACTTACTGTTCCCTCAGCAAGTTGTGTCTCCACACAGAAAGAGTCAAGTTCCTGGGCTCCAGTGGTGGAGATTTTATTGACTTTCTAACCTTCAATCAGCTTTTAGGATAGGATTGTCCTTTACATCCACCCAGCTGCTCTACTCCACTTCCTGGTGCACCAAGCCAGGAACAACACAGAAATGGTCAGCCCATTTCCCTGACAGTGACCTGCTGTATTCTGGTAGGACTAGTTATTCCCTCACTATTGGTCACACTGCAAGCAACTATGATGGAAGAGGGTCACAGGAGAGAGAAGAGGAAAGAGGGATGCTGTTCTCATTGCTTTGTCCTGGGTGTCATGGGTGCAAAGGTGCTGGGGCTGAAAGTCCCAAGAGCTGAATTCCTTTAGTGTTGCACTCCTGGGCTTTTTATTCCAGAAAGATTTTAAGAAGTTTTTCAAAGCTTCTGTTTTTTTTTCTTGTCTTTGCAGAACCGTGGTTGGTAGAAAGATGAGCACAGAAATGATCACTATCCACAGATGTGTATTACCTGGAAGAAGTCCCACTAACTTGAGATTTGTGTTCAGGGCAGGGTAGTGTATAATCAGCTACTCATCTGCTCTTTGGTGTCAAACGCTGAGAAGTTGTGTCTGCAGAGCTGAAAGCATTCAAGCAAGACTAAAGAAACTCATTACCCAGCTATCACCCTTCACAGCGATGTTTCACGGCGATGCTCCAGGAATGGGAAATACCTGCAGCAGCTGCAGATGCTCCTCATGGGCTGCAATGTGATGGGAAGCACAGCCATCTGGGGTTGGCATGGGCAGAGCAGGCCCCAGTTCTCCTGTAACTCTGCTGGTGGCATGCCACTGGGTTTGGAGCAGTCTCCATGTTGGGATCCTTGCTCTGTGCATCAGAGTAATGACTCTTATTCACCGCACATGGACAACTGGAGACTTCATTTATCTGCATGTGTCAAGGGCTTCAAGACCTTGAAAAAACAAGGCTGTTGAAGAGAAAATCATTAAATATGGTTGGCCACTGGTCTGCACAGACATTGATCTTCACTGCCTTTGCTACTCCAGCAGTTGGAGCCTGTCCCAGCCTTGAGCACTGGGGCTGTCCATGTCTGCTGCAGAGGAAAGTCCCATCCCCTGTGGCAGCCCTGTTCACACACAGGGGTGTTTAAGTGGAAGGTGTCCTTCAGAGGCCCTGCCAGTATCCTGTGACAGCAAACTGAGCCTTTGAGGGAGAAGGCATTATCCTACCACTGCACATCCACCTAGTCAGGAGGCTTCTCTTCTTCAATATGTTTACACACAAATCTTCAGTCCGACTTCTGTGTCATGGATGAAAGGAATGGGCAGTGGCAGATGATTTTTTATAACTTCATTTCCAAAACAAATACTTCCAGCTACCATGCAAGCCTCTGTGAAGTGCCAGTGCTCAACACTCCCTCGCTGCAGGGATAGCAGAGCAGAGCAGGGTCAAGGTGCCCTGGCAGAGATACAACACTTGCATTCACAGCTCTTGCCCAAGCTGCATCTGCCTTCATCTTTTGTATCCACACATTTCCACAGGCAGTAAATACACTTTGAGGTATCTTTTTTGAGGGGCAGCAAGTACAAAATGAAACCAGTGGTGCCTGCCGGCAAGGGTACTTGCAATCATCCTGAGAAGTTGGAGGACTTCTGACAGCCCCAGGGCCTGGCAGATGGAAACACTCCTTCTGTGTCCTCCAGATCCTCTTGTGCTTGGCCACATCCCTAGGCTCTGAGAGCAGCTGGGCAAGCCAAGCAAGACCTCTGTGTGGGACCTGCATTCTGGGCTTCACTGTCCAGGATCTCCAGCAATTTTGCCCTCTTGCTGCTGTGAGGAGAGCAACAGGTTTTGAATTTTTAATTTAATTTCTTTTTTTAATTCCTTTGGAGATATTGGAGATGAAAGTCTGCCTGGCAACAGCACAAGCACACAGGGGGCAGGTCTTGAAACATGCTCTGCTGCACGGCCACGTGTTTCAGGGCTGGCTGTATTACAAACCAAGAGCAGGGTGCCCAGGTCCCTCCTGAACAGCTTGTTTTCTGGTTAAATTCGTTGCTTAATAGCAAAAGTAAAAAAATAATCCAAGCCTGTAACTATTAGATCTAACCATCATTACAGAGGGGAGCTCATATCCCCCCTTACCTGCTTAGATTTCAAGGAAACAAGGACATGAGCTGAGTGAGAGTTTCCCCAAGGTGAGCCAGAAATACAGACATATTTGTCACTGCGGGAATGGTTTTATTTGCACAGCCTGCAGGTAACTGGGCACGTGAAGGCAAGGCTCAGTGCTTGGGCTGGAGCACAGTAAAGGGAAGGCAGAGGGGAAGTGGTCACCTCGGTGTAATGTGATGAAAAGGAGTGAGGTGTGACACTGCAAAGGAAACAGAGATGCGGGAGCTGTGCTGCGAGGAGTAAACATGAGCTGGCAGCAGTGCAGAGCCCGCTGCAGGCGATAGCAGCCGGCTGTGCAGAAAGAGCCAGGCAGGAGCCTGGGGAGATTTGTTATTTGGTTTTCCCTGTGAAGCAGGGATAAACCGCTGCTAGGACTGAATGTGTTAAAGTCATGCCACCTCGAGACTGCCAGCAGATCCAGTCCTGTCTTGACTTGGGTGATGCTTTACTTACCTGCTTCAGGCCTTGGGATTTTGGGCAGAAGGACCTCAGGGCTGATTATCTGCTCACTGTACACAGGCACAAGCCCTTCAGTACAGGGTTATGCAGGGTTTTGCACTGTCCCCAGCTTTGTAAAGACCCTTGCACATTGTTTTCCAGAAGCAAACTCAGTACTTTCCCTGCATTAACCATGAAGCAAGCTCAGATATGCAGAGGAAGTCACTCAAACCTGCCTGACTCTGCCATAACCTTCCCTTTCTTCCTTGTCTGCTCTATCACCTCTCTACATGCATCAGTTTCTCTTTTTCATTCCAGACTGTCAGAAGGAGATGGCAACAGACAGCTGCTTACCCTGTGTCATGTCCACCTGCACTGCTGTCTCAGGAGGAACATCATATACTACAGCTGTGAAAGATGACAGGGACAATACCTTGGGACAGACACAAGGAGTGAGTGCCTATAAGGGAAACGCCATTATCTATCACCAGTATGGGTGTACTCAGGTTTTTTACACATTGATACTGTTATGGAGACTGTCACACAGAAAAGTTTCCCTATTCCCACTGGGCAGCAGGGGAAGAATTCTAAAGTGTCCTGGAAGATGAAACAGTCCTATTGCAGTCTTTAAGTATTAATATTTAATTACAACTAAAAGCATCCTGGCTAAAGTAGAAAATATTTCCAGGAGTCTACCTTCCAAAAATGCAGTCCAGAGAGAACCCAGGGCTTCTCTGACTTAGATATCCGCAGCAAGGACCATATAGCATCTTCCCAGCCTACCTGCTTCTGTAGCACTCAGCCTCTCCAAAGGGTGTCCCACGAGGACTTCTGCCCAAATCTTCTCTTTAACTTGGAAAGCCATTGGACTAATTTCCACAGTCCTGAGGGCAGTCCTGTGTACACCCTTTAAGAGTGGAAAGTAACGCTGGTTTGGGATTTAGATGAAGCAGCAGAGTCTCCTCTTGGGGAATCTTGGGCTACCTGGCCAAGAGCAATCCCAGGGCCCCAGGAGCAGAGCCTCCATGACTGAATTGACTCCCATAGCAGCTGTGAGGAGGTACCTTTTTAAGCCTCTAGTAAAGCGGAGAGATGGCTGTGCATGGGTTTGCTATGGGTCACACTTACAGCTTGGGAAGCTTTAGGTGGCTCTCTGCTGCTGCTGCTGGTATTTGGGGGATTGTGTCCTTTGCCTGCCCTGCTGAAAACCAACCTGGGAATCATTGAAATCTTCGGTGGGGACAAGGATGGGAGAGATATGTCAAAGGGAACCTGCCCTTGGAAGCAGAGTGGAAGGAGGCTAAGCTCCCTTTTAGGCAGCAATGTTACAGCCTTGGTTTGGCTTCAGTGGGTTGTGGTACGTTACTCTGAGCCATGCAGGATTGGTTACCCTGGTAGAGTGACAATGTTAGGCTGCACTTCCCTCCTAGTAGGATTAGCTCACTGGTCTTGTTATCTCATGGAGAGCAGGTACTGACTTTTCTCAGCCTCCCTTTTCCCATCTCCTCTGCTTGTCTCTCAATGGGCATGCAGTGCCTGCATGTGCTCTGTGAGCTCATTCACAAGCATGTATTGTAAGTGTTTAATAATGAAATGCAAACTAATTTTATTCCTAAAACACAGCTATTGTCACGGGGAAGAAAAAAGTCATCTGGCAGCCTGTGATGACCACACAACACCTAAATCCAACTTCTCATCAAGGAATTTGCCCCCACTCCATGCTGGGCAACCCCAGGGGACACTTTGGAGCCCTTAGGGACAGATTTTTTGGTCCTGATCCACAACAGAGCCAGGAGAGAATGCAAATATGATCTCTGAACTGAGCTGACCGGGATTCTTCCTGCATCCACCTTTACTCTGGATGTTTCTCAGGTGCAAAATTTTTGAAGAGCAGGTTAATGGCTGAATGTGAACAGGAAGCTGTCATGAGCTTTTTAACCTGATGCTAAACACCCTTTAAGCATCTGTGGTTCAGAAGCCACTCACAGTACTTCAGTCTATAGAGGACTTTCTGCTCTGCACAGTGCAGGACTAGAAAATGAGACTGCTGTAGATGTAAAGATGGTAGTTTATGTCTAATATACCCCACTCTTGCTGTGTTTTAGGCTCCAGACTTGTATTCTCTACCATGAACCTGAACAGACATTCAGTCAATGTCAGGGAAAGTTTTTCACCAGAGACCTGATGCAGTTCTGATTTTTTTTCTTCCCTGCACCTCAAGAGTTTGATATGATCTTGGGGATAAAAATTAGTTTTCTGTCCATGAACCACTGTTTCTCTCAGGATTAAGGCTCCCAATAATGGGTCTGCTCACCCCAGATTTCAATTGGTGCTCAGCATCCTTCCCTCTCTCCATCTGGGGCTTGCAGCCTTTCCCTCCTCTCTTTTACCTCCCAATTACCTCCCAGGGCTGTCCATCCTCACCTCTTTCGGTATAGCCAGATTAATCCAGAGCCTCTGTATCTGGCCTGTGTTTGACATAGTTTTTTTCTGTGGGTCAGGCCATTTTTTCATCTGTATCAGCTCAGCTGGTGAAAGCCACTACCATCCTCTGCAAAGCTTGCTGTGGTCTACAGGACTGCATCTCCCTGCTCTACCCCCAGGCTCACAGCAACATGCCATTGCAACTTAGCAGCCTTTCAGGTAGGCATTTACTTATTTCTGTGATTTTACTGTAATTCTGTGGTTTTGTGAGTTATGAAGTGGTTGCTGGTAGTGCTGACACTGCTACCTGCATTACTGTGAACCTGCAATGAGGCATCACTCACCTCTGACCTGCTGTGTCAAGCAGTCTCTGGACCACCATAATTCATTGCTAACAATAATTTTTGCAAGCACAACAAGATAAGGTATTGTGAAACTGAAGTCCAAGACTCTTGGGAACAATTATGAAACCTGTACCCCAAAGACCCTTATTTCCTTCACACAATTCTGTGTTTTCATTTACAGTTTAAGGAAACTATTGTAGCTTGTGTTATCTGAGAGACAAGCACTGCCAGCAGCAGGCCGGAGATGCTGTTGAGTTCTTTGGGATGCTTTTCCTCAGGGCAAAGACTTTTTTTTTCCCTCTGTTTTACTGAATGGCTCATTAGATCCTATTTAGCTGGAAACAGTGCTTATTTCACTTGGGAGATACTCAGAGCTGTATGCCAGGCAAGCGCTATCTACCTGAAACTATTCTGAAGGATGCTCCTCTGCAATACTACAGTAATTGTAAAAAGATCACCCAGGTGTATTAGCAAACTGGGAGCGCTGAGTGATAATGTTAAATGAGCGATAAGCTGTTTACTAATTTGAGGTTTATTTGCTCTCTCACATGTGTGTGAGTTTTGAGCTGGTTGCATTCAGTGACTCGGTTAGTTAACAGTGATTCAGTCACATTCAGTGGCTGGTTTGAGGATTGATTGTCCTGATTCAGATTCACAAAACCCAGCAGGGGTTCAGCACAGGGGAATACCCATGTTAGAAGTCACCAAAAAGGTTGGAGAGGCACAGGTAGCCCTGCTGAGTACATAGCCTGCTGAAACCTGCAGGATCAGGGAAGTAGATTTATTATTTAGCAAAGTTCAAGGAGAAGCAATGGGAGAAAGTGAACAAAAATCCCTCATGTGACAAGGGTCCACCTTAGCTTGGATGAGGTTCTTCTGGGCTAGGAGGGATCTTCCTCTCACATTGACTCTGGCCCAGCCTTCATGTGTTGTGAACCATGATGCTTCTACTGTTTGTAGGTGCCTTTCTGGATTGCTTCTGTAATAGGAATAACACATCTTTATCCTTGTAGTCAGAGAAAAAAGCTTAAAAGCTTTCAAGGGAGGCTCTTCCAGAAAGAGAGCAGAGTTGGGTTTGACTTTAGAGGAGACAGTTTTTGGTGCTGAGATTTTGTTGTCTTGCACAGTAGTTTGACCATATCTCCTTAGACCAAGAACTGGGAGCCTCCCACACAATCACAGAGAGGAGACCACGGCAAGCAGGTCCAGGCTATGGGATATGGTCCATGTGTTGGTGGCCAGCCATGTCCACCCTTGCTAACTGAAGTAAATGCCTTTACATGAAGAAATTGGAGCCTGATTTGAGCAGAGATATATGATTGAAGGGATCACTTCAGCAGCCAGTTCCAGCCTCTTGTTACTGCACGTCAAAAAAATTTGCTCTCAAACATGCTCTGCTCCATTATAAAACCAGTTCCTTCTGGAATGTTCCTCCAATAGCTCTCTACTTGGTCAGTTAGAAACTTGTGATTTTCACCCTAAATTCATCCAAGCTCTATCTATATTAAATATTCCTGTTGCATAATAATCTGGGGGGCTTGAACAGCTCTTTTCCCTACCCAGAGTTCCTTCTCTCCAGTGTATTTCCAGGGACAAATCAGGTTTACTGTCAGCAGTTTCTTTTTTCCTGGACTCCCAAGCTCCTTCTCACAAGACCACCTTGGATATGTGTAGCCTGTTTCTGCAATGTTGCTGAGTTCAAACACCTCTCTAAGCATGGGTGTTCTGCTCCTTGTGCTATCCCAGCCCAGCCCTTCCCACAGACAGACACAGGTATCAATATAGCAGAGAACAGTGGGGGACACCCTGTTTTTCACCATGTTGCAGGATTGCATTTGTCTTTTTCAGCCCAGAAGCACTCTGGTCATTTAAAATCACTGCCAGAATCATGGAACTATATGTCTTCCTGCTTTTGATGTGTGCAGGACTTTACAGCAGCAAGTGGAGGAATATTATTTGTATCAGAAGGCATATACTAGAGCCTTGTGAGACCACACTGTTTGAGGTGGAAGCCTAACAAGTTTGTTGAATTTTTAATATTTGTGCATTAAGGACTGAGAGATTTTATAATAGGATGCCACACCTTTGAGATTGCTCCACACTGCATCAGCTCCAGACTTGTCCAAGTCTCATCTGGGACTAAACCCACCTTGCCTGCTTCAGCAGCAGGGTAAGGATCTGAGCTATTCCTAAAGCCAAAGGGTCTCTAAATTATGGAATCCCCTAGCTACAAAAAGACAAAAATTACAGAGAAAAAGCCTGAAGGAGCAGAACAGCAAAAGCTCAGATGAGCTGAAGATTTCCTTCAGCAAAGCAGAAGCCCTCAGTGTCCCTCTTGACTGTGTTTCCCTCCAAGACCCAAGGCACAGTGAGCACTTTCACACAGTGATGCTCTAAGCCATGGAGCTGGGAAGAGAGATCAGCACCAGCGCTGAGAGGACTTCCACTTTTCTTTAGTGGCAGAATTTCTTTGTTTTCTGCTCATCAGTTCAAATGTTGCATTGTCCAAATAATTCATTGCAAAAGGGAATTAAACGAACATGTCCTTTCATTTTCCACCATAATTGTTTTATTCCCAGGAAACCTTGTTTGCTGCACTATAATTTAATGGGTATAAGACAAATATACTGATTAATGAGCTGTTTCTAAATTTACTCATTCGTGCAACAAAAGGGTGTTTAACCTTGCAATGATGGGATTTGCATGGCAGGTACTTCTGAGAGGCAGGTCAGGATATGAGGCGAAACAAAGACCTGTCCTGGGGAAACCTGCTGCTCTGTTCCTCTATGCCTCTCCCCCTGTTTCTGCACGTGGGGCAGAGCACTGATCTGGAAGCAGAGGTTCGGACCTTTAAATACCCTTGGTGCCATTCAGCACAAGGCAGCCCTTCTCCCAGGTGTGCTCAGCCTGGCTGTGGCAATAGCAGTGTCACACCATGACCTCAGGTTCCCAGGATGCACAAGAGGAGAGTCTTGCGTGTCTAATTTTCTGCTGTTATCTTTTGAAGTTTACGGCTATTTTCGGATTTCATCTTGCAAAGCCACTGGGAGGTTGCAGGCACAGATCTCAGAGTGCTTTCTGGACCCCTTTGGTGCATCATCCCCCTGAGCACTTCAGCAGTACTGCTCAACTAATGGTGCTGGAAAAGCAACAGGGTGGTGAATGCATTTCCTAGCATTCTTCTTCCACTGCTTTTGAAGAGCAAGGGTGCAAATCCCCAAGCTGATGTTTGAAGTCCCCCATGGTTTAGGTGAATTTGGCCTTTGGGCTTCAGTGCAGCCTGTGAATGTGGCTGGTGGCTAGCTTGATGGCTGGCTAGTGCAGATGGGATAACTGCTAATTCTGCAGTGAGACATCTTCCATGACACAGCAAGTGAAAACCCTGAGTCATGGTGATGCCCAATTCAGCTGTGATGTCTGGATTGGATTAATAACCTGGTTGACTTCACATAATTGTAGAGGGAGGGCAAAATCCAAGGAGTTGCTACTAAAACCAGTTCATTCAGCCCTGCAGCCAACATCCTAGATGTCCTGAATCTTCTGGGACATGTGACAGAAGGAAAAAACCAATGTCTCTTTAACACTAAATTCACATAAGTTTTTATGCTTTTTCTTATCCACGCTGCATGGCTTGTGAGAGTGTGAAGGCACTCTAGGGATGCAGGCAAAGATTTAAGGCATAATCCCTTCAATTTCAGACATTTAAAAAATATGAATGCATCACAAGACTAACTGCCTCTCCCAGGTCTAGGAGATGTAAGTATGTGAAAGGGAAGGTCAGAACGGACAAAACACTCAGTCCTGCTCTCCAGCAAATTCAACAGCAAACGTCTTTTTGACTCTGCTGAAATTGGGACCTTGAAGGAAGTGTCTCCTGCCGAAATATGCTGAGGATATTTTAAAACCAGATTAATAAATAATTGGACCATCTGCATCAGAGTCTGTAAGTGGAGTGACACATGGAGGGTGTCTGTAAATGGAACAGCTTCAAATATGCAGAGTAAAATACACAGTGGAATGGATATTTTTTCCAGAATAGACATAATTATTGCCAATTTGGGTCTCTATTGCAAGCACAATGAGAGGCACTGCCTTAGAGATGGGCTGATTTCTCCTAAGAGCTGAAGAGACAGATAGTAAAAGATTGTGCCTGCCCTGCAGAGGTGACCATCACATTATTAAGACAGACCAGGGTCAGATGCAATACCAAGGAAATGGTTTTCCTGAAGCTATGCAGCAGATCAGCTTCCCATTTCCTAGAGTCCAGCTGGGCCCCTTTGCTTTCTGACAGAAGATGATATTGCCTCTAAGGCCACTGATATCTGTTGAATGTCCTTCCATCACTACTGGGCACTGTTTGTCCTGGACTGGACAACTGTGTTTTAATTAGAATTTCTCTTGGGATTGCAACAATGGTTGGGGCTAATATTTCACAGTCGTAGCCTTCCTAAGAACAGGGTCAGACCAGAGCTCATCGAAAGGAGCTGCTTCTGGATCACTGAGTTTAACTTCTAATCTGTTTCAGGTGTTTGTTTTTTTTTTTTCCTCCCGCAACATCCCAAGGAAGTGAGGTGCCCAGCTGATGCATCATACTTCCTTCTGCTGCCTTTTGGTCTGGTAACTGGGCACCCTTTGGCTCTTGTATTGGAAGAAGCAATGAGTAATTAACTGTTCCATCTTCTCGTACTCCACTTGATTCTGGATTTTATAGCTTTCTACCCTGAAGATCCCACTGCCATTCCTTTGCTGAGTCAAGGTGAGCTAGTTATTTAGTTTGTTGCTTTCTAGAAACACAGCAAAGAAAGGTGGTGTATTTTTTGAGGAAAAATGTCTCATTTGCATAACCTATAGATAGCAGCAACATCAGCCTTTTTTAAAACCTGAAATGGAGGGGAACATTGAGAAAAGCACTGACAGCAAGAGAAACAGTTTGACTGATAGACACTGAGTGTGGGATTTATCACATCTAGTGTGCAGTGCTCCCATGCAGACATTTCCATCAGAGGTTGTCTCCCTGGTTTTCGGGTGTGTCAAGACAGGTAAGAGAGGACAGGGTTGGTTTGATACATTCTGGGTGAGATGATGCTGTCTCTAATGGAGACAGGCAGACCTGGACACCTGTTTTTTAATGTGACAATACGGATGTAAAACAAGAGTCTTGGGCTGGGAGCTGTTGCATAACCATCAGCCATCCATGGCCAATGAGTTGGTCTTGACACTTCCTCACTGTGCCATATTTGTTACTGATCCATGGGGATAGTGCTTGGTTTCTAGATATTTCTGAAGGAATATGGGGTGCAGTGCTCACCTTCCCCTGTGCAACTGGAAATTTCTCCTTTCTGATCTCAATGGCAGAAATCCTGCCTTGAGAAATATGAGATGTGATATTTTTAGGCTTTTTGCTGCACAATCAGGCTGACTAGAATTTAAATTTTTTATAAATGCAAACATATTTTTGATCGGTTGATGTCTCGTTTACACTAATCGTCTTCAAATATAATTAGCTTTTATAAGGATAACTTTATTTTTAAGTTGTAGTTGAAATTGCATTATATGTATGTAGAGGGAGACAGGCTTTTCTGTTTCAGTTGATTTAAATATATCTTTACTGTGAATAATGCCCTTCATTATTTTTTTTTTGAGAACAAAGAAGAAAATGTATATCTAACTTCAGTTTTTCTTTCAGTGTCTTCATGAGCAAAAGTAAACAGCAACATTAGCTAGAAAGAGATACCAAGTATATTAAATACATGCCAAATGCCCAGAAAAGGGTCTTTATTCATGGTATCAATGCAGTCTACCTCTAGGGATAAATCTATACAGGAGTAGACCATCCCCTTGAAAAAAGAGAAGGTCCCACTTGGATGGTAGAACAGATACAGCTCCCAGAACAGTCAGGCCCTAACTTCAAACAGCTGCCAGTGTGTGATCCAAAGAATGGGACAATACCAGGACTGTAAACATGAATGCACAACTGCAGGGGTAGCAGAGAGACAAACCCGGCTGCATTTCTCTCCAGGCACTGCCCCGTAACCAAGACAAAGCCATGACTGAGGACCTTACCCAAGTATGCAGTTAGAGACGACAGGAACTAAAAATGGGGAGGAGCATGGAGAAATGAAAATAGCAGGTGCTGCCATGTGGATCCCATCCTTTCATTTTACTCTGCTTTCCCTAATGTGAGTGTCAAAGAAAATGCATGATCGGAGATGAACCTAAAGAGATGTTTTTGCCAGGATGGATCTGACATGCATCTATGCTGCAGCATCAGGATAACCGATACTCCCTGCTTTCATCTGAGGCAGCCTAGGGCCAGTCCCTCCTGGCATCAGCGTGTGTCTGAGCACAGCTCTACACTCTGTCCCATTGGTCTCACTGTGTAAGACCCTCCAGTGAACTCTCCAGTCATAATCTGTACTCATACCCTTCACCTGATGGGATGGCAAGGCAACATATGTGAAACCCTTGGCTGCCTTTTATGCTCCATGGTTTTATAATCTCAATCCTCAAGGGCAGGAAGTTGGTTTTCATGAGCAACCTTCACCCCAAAGCGTCTGACCAACGCCTGCTGAAATTCCTGACTGTGGGTTGGGGCAAGGTGGCTGTCACAGTCTCTGCTGGACATTTGGGACAGCAAGCACAGAGGCAGCTCCAGCTTGCCACTGCTGGCGGGTTTGATAATGGTTTAATCCTCATGCAATGTCTCCTCTCTGCATCCAGGCATTCAGTGAATGTAAAGCAGAAATAAAAGAATTGCCTCATTAAAATCTGGTCACAGAGCTGGAGATAATACCCTTGTCTTTGTCAGATATGAAGTCACACAAGCCTCAGCAAGGAAGGGAAATGATAGATGGAGTAAAATGTACCTCCTGTCCCTCAGACCCCCTCTGCTCCTTTGTGGTCCCAGCAGTGGCTGCAGTCAGCACACAACGTCTCTGGCGGTAATGAATGACTGGCAGTGCTGCATGAATCCCTGCTGGAGAACTGTCAGTCAGGAGCTCCCGGAGGAAAGACTGGAGAAATGGGAGGAACCTGATTGAAGAAATGATGCAGATCTCCAGTGACTCACTCCCCATCCTCATCAGAGGATCCAGATGCAACCCCAAGGGCTGATGTCTGAGTCGTGCCAAAATGGCTCCTTCTCTCCCTGCTCAGATGTGACACCTCAACCCTTTAGGGTTTAGTGCTTCAAACTCCTGGCTGAAGGCTAGTTCCCTTGCTCCTGGCCTCTCCTTGAGCATGAGCCATGCTGGAGAGCCACCTACCACTTGTTTGCCTTTCACCAAGTCTCCCAACTCACCCAAAACTCCCTAACGCCATCCTAGTCCCACGAGCACCTAGCTGTGAGCACATCTTGACATCTTGCTCCTGCAAAACTGCTCTGTCAAGGGCTAAGGACAAGAAACAAGGTTCAGCTCTTCTGTCAGGACCATCCTACATGGGTATTTGCTGACCAGGATTTAGATCAATGAGCTAGAATGGAAAAACCACTAATTTTTCCTGATTCTGGTGCCCTGGCCTCATGGATGCTGTGGATTTTCAGAAATGAAGCCACACCTGATCACACTGAGGATAAACTTCTGGAGAAGTCAGGCAGCACTTAATTGTTGAACCTGGAGAAGCAGGAGGGACACTATACAAATCTAGATCTTAGAAAAACCTTTTCAAAGAGCCTCTGAAAAGGCCCTCTCACCCAAGATTTAGCACCCAAAAAAAAGGAAAAAAAAAAGAAAAGCTTTTAAATGCACTGAACTCTAGAGATATGCCCTGGGCAGTGTCGTTAGAAAAAGTGGAAAGTTGGAGCTGATAGGAACTGAAGTGACGCAAAAGCTGCTGAACTCAGGTCTGAAACTCTCTCTGGAGGGTTGCCCACATTAGATCTGACTCCTGGACACTTGTTGGGGTGGTAGCTAAAATCAAAGGTCTGATCCACAGCAAATGCCTCCCCAACAGTAGCTGCAGGAGTTTGATTTAACAGAGGGGTTGCAGGTGGGTGCAAGCAGGTGAGACTCCACCTGGAATACTGCATCCAGCTCTGGGGACCCCAGCACAGGAAGGGCATGAACCTATTGGAACGAGTCCAGAAGAGGTCCATGAAGATGACCAGAGGGCTGGAACACATCTCTTATGAAGACAGGCTGAAAGAGCTGGGGTTGTTCAGCCTGGAGAAGGCTCCAGGAAGATCTCATTGCAGCCTTCCAGTATTTGAAGGGGGCCTATAAAAAAGGTTGGGACAGACTTTTTAGCAGGGACTGTTGTGACAGGACAATGGGTAATGATTTTAAACTGAAGAAAGGTCAATTTATATTAGATAAAAGAAGAAGTTTTTACAGTGAGGGTGGTAAAACACTGAAACAGGTCACCCAAAGAGGTGGAGGATGCCCCATTCCTGGAAATGTTCAAGGTCAGATTATAGGAGGCTGTGAGCAACCTGACGTAGCTGAAGATGTCCCTGCCCATTGCAGGGGTGTTGGACTAGATGACCTTTAGAGGTCCCTTCCAACCCAAATTATTCTATGATTCTATGAGATCCCCAGACCTGGCAGCTGGGTCACAGTTGCCCATGGAGGTTTACCCAGCATCGCCCTTGGGATGTCTCCTCCTGCACCACCAAGTGTGTGAGGACACCTTCCTGTGTCATGGCTGCGGCCAAGGATGAAGAGGTGATACCCCACTGCCAGATGGGGCTGCCTTTGGGGGTACAACCTGGTTGTCTATCAAGCTGCTTCAGAGACATCATCTCATGTTTCCACGATGAGCTTCAAAGCTACCCCTCTAGTGGTGCTGATTCAACACTGAGGAGCCCTGAGCACCCAATATCTGGGTACTGGAGGTGCACACATCTCAGCACTGTTCTTTACAGGAACACGCACAGTGGCTCAGGGAAGTAGGCAATCCAAATTTTTCCTTTTTCCCTCAAATTTGCACACTGTAGTGACAGTTCAGGTTGGCTCTGAGTGATTCACCAAAATCCTGCACAAGGTCTGTGGCAAAGTTTGGGTTCTACCATTTCCCCTTAAAATGAGAAACCTAAATGACTTCTTATTTCTCCTCAGCAACACAGATTTTGGTATGGGCCAATCAAAAATTTTCAGACAACTTAAGAGAAGAATAAATGTTAACATATGACAATCACCTCCAAAACTGACTATTGCAGAGCTAAGAGCAAGGAAAAGAATATAAAATCAACTTCTTTGTGTGCCACAAACCGGATTCAGTATGTGGTAATGGGACTGGGATGCAGATCGTGCATATGAGATGATTAGTACTGGCATGAATCTGGAGTTGAAATGTTGCACATCTCTAGTCAGGGGTTGGCTTTCCATCTTAGCGGGTTTTCATCGGCCCCCCAATGTCAGCTGGACTTGACAAATCGCTCACAGCGGTATCCCCCCCATCATGAAACAGCTCACAAAAGTGCCCAGACACAAGTGCCTTAAATTGCAGCATCTCTTTGGTCAATTGGTGAAAACAGAATATGTGCTTGGTGGAAAAGATGGTGTACTGTGACTGTAAATACTATGTGAATTACTGATTTGCTGTTTACTAAGTTCAGTATTTTTTTATTCAATTATTCTCTATAGATAGAGCAAAGGACTGCTCTGGTTTTTAAATAATACGCAAATTATTTTTTGTACATATTTACAGGAAGAATTTTTGCACATCTTTTTCCATGAATAGATTTTGAATTATTTGTTGCATGTTTTATTAAAGCAGCTTTTCAATAATTAAGGAGGGTATATAATTATATGTAAGGCTACTGAATGATTCGTATTGCAGTATTTATCAACACCATATTGAAAATATAACCCCTCTCATATGAGTTGTTTTTCAGGATTACTTGATAGGTAGGGAGAATCACTGTCTCAAATCTACTGCTGGGGAAACAGGCATGGGAAGGACAGGTGTTTCAGGGGACTAAATGTGTACTTAAGAGTTAAATCCCGGGCTTGAGACCCAACACAGAGCTCCAGCCACCAAACACTGCAGCCTCCTGGCATATTCTGCATTCCCCTGTAAGGCCCCAGACCACATTCAACTTCTGTGAAAGCAATAATCTCCCTGCAGAAGGAGTGTGAATAACTAAAATCCTTACTGCTCTGCTGGCATTCTGTAGGCAGTGATTGACCTCAGTATTCAAAAGAGAGAGGTCCCAGATCCTCTGTGCAGATGACATTTAAACATTAATGGCCTTAAAAGTTACCCAGGAAAACTTGCTGACTCAGGAAAAGGAGTGCTCATGTTTAGGCTAAAGCCAATTGCACACACTGTGATGCAATTTATTGTTCACAATACACAACTCATTTAAAGCCCTGAAAGCTGTTAAACATTTAAATCAGCTACAGGGTGACTTTGAATGCTGTACTGAAACATGGTGGAAAAGCCTTCAGCTTCAGGGAGTTTGGAATTGTTCTCTTCCTTGCTGGCCATCAGAAAAGTGGTCCAAAAGGGAGCAGGTTTCTGTTTAAATGCAGGGATCTCAGCCCAGTTTTTTTCTTATTTATTCATTATTTGCAGCAGTAACCCCCAGACACAGGGTCCTTTTCCAGCTGCTGGCAAGGTCTGCTCTTCCCACAGGACTAGTACCTCCAAGACCCTGACAAAACCCAGGCTCATGGCATGGATACCAGCTGCTGCTCCCCCTTCCCACTCTTGCTCAGCCTCATCCTTCCCCAGAGAGTGTTTGAGCTTAATTAGTTCAACCCCTGAGCTTAGACCCCTTTCTGGTCCCTGATGCTCAGCTCTGCATCATGGTAGACTATCACCCCAGACCCCACAGGCTGCCAGGAAGGAGTTAGCTTGCTAGGAAAATGGGGGCTCAGCACCCCCAAAATCACCTATAACCTCTCTGTGTGCACTTCAAAGGCATAGGTGGGTTAGTCCCTATCTCCTGCTCAAATTTCAGCATTCTTCCTATAAAGAAGTCCCTGTCCTTCAGCTTACGCTTTTCCTGAGCACTTCCAAGTGTCTGGCCCCATTTAAGCTGCTGTGCCTTTGGTGACAGTGACCTTCTTCCTTCCCAACACAAGCTCCAGCAGCAGCAGGATCCCAAGTCTTGTCCTTGCAAACCACTTTGGAGCCCTTTAAATGGAAAAATAATGTCACAGATGCAAAAGATCTGTAGCAGCAAAGACTGAGTGGATTTAAAATACTAATAATTTTTCTGTCTGGAGCACACATGAGGACCCCAAAGGATTTTGCAAACATTGGTGAGGCTCTGATCATGTCATGATGTGGGAAGACAAAGAAGCCATGTGCAATCAGAAATAGAAGCAAAGGGAGATGGTGAAGAGCCAAAAAGGGGGTGGGGGTCCTTTGGCTTCTTCTACACATGGGACATGTCACTGGGTTCAAAGGGGAGGAAAAAGTACAAACACCAGGACCACAGCGTGCCTTTGAGGGAGTTGTTCTCCAACCAAACAATAAAGAACGGAGTGGAGCACACAAAAGCACAACATGGAGATCTTCCCCAGAGCCAGGCTCTAGCACAAGGGCCCCAAGAGCTGCATCTGACTCTTTTCTAATCCCTCACCAAGTGGACTTTCATCATACTCATAATTAGGGATAATAATTTAAAGAGATAGATGAATAACCAAATCTGCTAATCCTTTAGTGGAGCCTCTTTCCTTTAATCTCTCTCTGGTTCACTAATGCATAAAAATGTAGCCAGGCACCCACTGCCCTCATTAGAGGGAAGCTTCACCCTCCTCCTCTCGGCCTCGGAGGCATGCCAGCGATGAAGGGAGGGCACAAAGGCAGCCCTCTGACTGCTTGAGACATGCGGGAACTTTGAAAACCATCAACCTGGGCTTGTTTCAAGACTGATGTCACAACACAGGCCGGTTGTCATGGAAACAGGTTATCAGCTATCAAAAACCATCCACGAAAAAATGTCAAAAGGAGAGATGGCAACTGGGGCTGTGAGGAGTTGAAGGCCCTGCATACGGGCAACTCTGACTTCTGCAAGCCTCCTGCTCCATCTGACCAGATGAACATCCTCCTTTTTGCTATCATTTCTGCTGTCACCCTGCCCTTCCTGAGACAAAGCTTGATTTGCCACCAACAGGGTGCTTCTGCACATGCCCTCCAGCCCTCCTGTTAGTGTCCTGGCCACCGTGCCCATGGTGGGCAGTGGGGAGCCCACTGGGGGGACCAGCAATACCAGTGCCAGCATCGGCCAGGTAAGAGCTGATGCACTTGTTGGGCTAGGATGAGTTGCAAGTGGGAAGCCATTGTTACTTAATCCGATATGCCATGTAATAGCATTAATCACAATCAATATATTAGATAGGGATGATGAAGCTGCTGTGCAGTCTCTGTCAGATAGCAAATACACCCACACAATCCAGCACAGCCGCACACGGTCCTTGGGATGTCCATGCTGTTCATCTGATCCTCGTGGCTTGATGACACCATTCACCCTCTTATTGCCTGTGCATCTGGGACCCTGTTGTTCTCCTTTCTCCTGCCTGTTTCTGGATTCATCCTTCCAGTCTGCATCCTTCCCTCTTCACTGCATCCTGCCTGTATTTCTTGTTTTTCTCCCATGATGTAATTTGGAGAACTGCTCTGGGGGCACCCAGCTCATCCACACACGCCTCCATCTCCAGAGCTGGCAAAAGCTTTGGGAAAGGCTGGGATTGAGACCTTGATGTACTGTTGTGTAGGTGGGCAGTGAGGGCTGTGCTGCTCCTCTCAGAGGCCCTCTGCTCCACCAGAGAAGCATGTTAGCCTTCACTAGAGCTACCTAAAAATGTAATATGCTCACACCATTCATCCCAATTGCTCTTCCCATGTTTTCCTGAGGAACAAACTTCATTTTCTTCTCTTGGTGTCCCCCATCCCAAGAGCAAGAATTTGTGAGGGAAAGGCATCTGCACTTGGGTAAAGGGTCCTTCCAGAAAAAACACTCCTCCCTTCCCACACACACAGCCACAACCTCTCTGCACAAGCTGGAAGGGTAATGCATTTTCTCTGGCAGCTGCCACCACAGACGTAAGAAGCATGTTTGAGATAACAAGACTTCATTTCAAACAGGAATGGTTTTCATGGCAGGCACAGTGAATAATTGTAAAATGTCTATTCTTGCTTCAAGTCCTGCTCTCCCTAACACGCACGGAAAAGAAACCTCAGACATACCAAAAACTTTGACAGAGATAATGACCAGCCCAGGTATAAAACCAGAATATAATGCCTTAATCTTGGGTTAAAAAAAAAATCCTAAATGCTTGCCATTAAAAGCAGATGAGTGGATATGAAAAATGCCTTTGGAAGCTAAATAATAGTAAAAACACTTTAAAACCCCCAACAAATTGGCACAAAACTCTAGTGAGTCATTTAATGCTCTCCACGCAGGCGGCATTACTGGCTGGGTAATTTATGCTTCTCCACAGCATGGTCTCAGGGCAGGTTGTTCAGGGAGGCTGTGTTAAAACCCACCATGTTTTCAGCTGTGAAGAACTAAAGTCCCTTTCCTGGGCTCACCTGGGCTGGAAGGATGTTTTCTGCCTGTACTAGGGCCATGACAAAGCAGATTGAGAATTGTTTTTTGATGGTGAACCGAGTGTCTGGTGCAGGAGGTCTGCTGTTCCCCAGGAAGGCAGTGCCAGCAGGGCAGGAGCAGGCTGGAGACCCCCAGCAGGATCTCAAGTCTTGTGCGCAGAGTGTAAACAGGGCCAGGAGAAAGGATGTTACAGAACCGTGACAGGGGCATTTGAAGATTCCTACAACATGTGAAGACTGAAGGAATAATTGTGTATCAAGTTTCCTTTGATGCTGATGAAGGCCAGCAACCACCTCTGAGTGAAGGAGAAAAGCAAAGCAGTCACTCTGGGATGGACCATCAAGCATGGCCAGACTCCTACTTGCTCAGCTGCCCTCCTGCCACCTTTATGGACCCTGCTTTGTGGGGCTGTAGGGATACTTGTAGGTGGAGGGGTCTGCCAAGTTGTGTGGGGCAACAGGAGACTGCTTCCCATAGAGACCACCCACTTCAATGACTGTCTCACTTTGTACTTTACACATTTTCATGAGATCTCAGGAAAGCTGAAGCTATTCATTTAAAGTGGACCTTGCAATTTCTCAGTGGAAAATGACAGTCTCTGTAAATCTTTTGAACACCAGCTGGAAAGCCTGCTCCCCCTCGATCAGGCCCAGAAAAGGAGTCTGATTCCCAGCTGCACTTCCTGGGAGTGTCTGAGACTTCTGTAGCAGACAGCATTAGGCATGTTGATACCTTCAGGTGCTGGAGAGGTTTCACTGCCTGGCACAGATGGCTGAGGTATGGTTGGACTGTCATCACTGGCTGCCTCTGAGGAGCCTGCACTAGCTACAGGTAATGAGCTATGGCCAATGTCAATCCCAGTTGCCTGCCCGTCAGTTGGGTTTGTCTCTAGATGGCCATGCTGGACATCCACCAGTTGGACAGTAAGTGGAAATTTAAATACTGACCTGAATGATTTACATCTTATCTCACTTCTCACTACAAGGCCATGAGAGCTAAGACAAAGCCAAGACAGGTTCTTGATGTCTGTGCTTGCTGTGTTCTTGATCATGAAGGCAGGAGTTGAACTAGAACAAGCCTCCTCTCTCTGGCTCCTGACAGCTGACCTGGTCACTTAGGTGGGATGAAGAGCATGTGTGGAGACCTACACCTTTCCCAAATCCAATATTCTGAGTTTTAGAGCTTTATTCTGATTAAGACCCATTTCCTTAACTTAGATGTAGATTACAAACTTGAACTGTCTGATTTATAGTTCTAGTTTTTTAGAAGAAACCAGAGATGATGAAATAGTCCTAAATGCAAAGTTATTTTTAGTTTTCTAGTGAATGAGCCCCAAATGACTAAAACAAACAAATCCAGCTGGGATTAATTAATTGCACATATAGAATTGTATATCTACTGTGGAATGTCCAGCCCTCTTCTTCCAGCTAAAGCTTCATGCCACCTTCTTCTTCCCTCTAGCTACCCAATTTATAACTTTTGGCAAATGAGTGCTGAGTTTGTGAAGAACAGTAGGGTTACACACTCTGGGACATAAAATGGTGGGTGATTTACATGAGACTCTTCTGAACTGACTGTTTTTATAGGGGAGACTTTGAACTTGGGTAGGCCAAGTTGCATGACTCCAAGGCAAGCCTCAATCCCAAGTAAAGAACCCAGGCTTTTACAAGTAGTTTTCCTCTTCTTTTTATTCCTATTGTGAGGCTGTTTCTGAACTTCTCTCCTTTGAGAACTATGCTGACCACTAGTGCACATTGCTTTTTTGTGCCATGGTCTCCCATGTCCAGCAGAGCTACAACAGCCCAGCATTTCTACTTCAGACTTTGCCACCCTGGGCTAAACACACGGCTGGAGTCTTCCTCTTGTCCACTGGTTCTCCACCCCTGTGGCCATCCCACGCTCCTCTGCCCAGGCCTCCCCAGGAGAGTTTGCCAATGCCATGGTCATGATTTTCCTGCCTTTGCAGGAAACATCTGGTCTGCTAGGTCCACTGTTGCCCTTTCCAGCTGCAACACTGGAAGTCCAGGCTGTGATTTCCTGTACTCCTAATATATTTCATGCCATTTCTATACCCAGAGCAACCCAAAGCTGAGGTTCTCATTCTCCACAGACAATGCCTCTGAACCTCATGCCATCAGCGGATTTCATTAGCACATTCCAGTAATAGCCCACCAAGACACTCTGTCCTTCAATCAGGCTTTTCCTGCCCCTCGGGAAACCCGATAAGCAAAAATGCCCATGCCAGCAGCCGTGGCTAGGTCTGTGCTAGCACTGCAGGGACTGCAGTTATGGAGCTCATTCTGTAAGTGTTCAGAAATGGAGAAAGCTGAAGAAATTGCAGGTTTTTCTCAGTTACACAAAATTTAGTTTTCCTTTTTTCTTACCTTTTAGTTTTAGACCTCACATTTTCCCAATCTTCTCATGTTCTTTGTTTTTTAAGGTGCTAAAAGAAATTATATTTTGCCCAGAGAAGTTGTGGATGACCTACCCCTGGCAGTGTTCACAGCCAGGTTGGATGAGGCTTTGAGCAACTTGGTCTTATGGGAGGTGTCCCTGCCCGTGGCAGGGGGTTGGAAGGAAATGATTATGAAGGTCCCTTCCAACCCAAACCATTCTATTACTCTATGATTTTGTGATTCTATACTGTGAACACCCATGATTGCTGCATGGAGAAGGATCTTTGCATGGCAGATTTTCTCAGACTTGAACAGTCCCTTTTGTAGTCTGTAGTGGGTTTAGCATTCCTGAGGCTTGAAGTTATTGCCCATGACCTTAAGCACAAGTGGTTAAACATCCTATCCTGTGTGTTTTGTGGAAGCACACGGGGACACTGGGGGGACATTTTAACCACCACGGGGGCACTGATTTACAGGGGTCAGCACTCTGTTCCACTCGCCCTGCCTAGCCGGCTAATAATCTTCTTGCTTGCTAAGAAGTTTAGTCAGTATTGAATTACGTTTGATTGATTGTGGGAAATGCATTTAGCTGGGCTGTATAACCAAAAAGACAGGCGGCTCCTTAAACACTTTCTCAACATTCATACAGATTAATAATTTTTAGTCTGAACATTGTAACTGAGTATATCTCCGACCTAAGACCTTTCACAGGACAGAAAGGGAACTAGGTCCCCATTATTTGCACAACTTCACAATTAACATGGACCTTTATCTGCTAAGCTTCATTGACTAGGCACAAAATTCAGCAACCATTTCTCCATTGCAAGGTGTGACACACTGGATGCATCTGCCCAACCATCACCCTATCACCTTCTAGGGGAAGCAGATTCTTCCTCTGGAGAAGTCCATTTGCTCTGGAAAGTCTGGTGCCACCCAAAGGCAACAAATATACTGCTCAACGTACAACTCACCTACTTGACACATGGAGAGGAGGCGTATATATGTCAATAGGTACATGGAAATGTGGGAGGTTAGGGCATAAAGCAGAGAGGCAGTAGACTGACGCTAAAAGTAGTAGTTTACCCTCAATGCCACGAGTGCTGGCAGGCCTACCACAATTTAATAACTCTGAGGAGAGATCTAGGCAGACAGCAGAAGCAGTGATTTCTCAGCCTGGCGAGTGGCCCAGACACTTGTTTGGATGCCCTTTCACCAGGACACTGTTGTTTGGATGCCCTTTCCAAAAGCATTATGAGAACTTTTATGCCCACCAGTGGGAACAGGCACTGCCATTCTGACTGATAGCAAGCTTCTTGAGATAAACACAAGGCTTAACCTCAGGCTGGGGACCAGAGGCAGGTGGGAGATACCTCCTTAACTCAGTAACACTGATCCAGGTAGTCCATTGGGTCTGGACTGGAAGGGTCCCCAAGCAGCAGGCAGAGCCACTGTGGTGACACTGCGATCAGTTCCAACAATTACTCTTTTTTCTACCCACCCTGGAGCTTGGAGCTGTTTTCTGCTTAGTCTTCTCCCACACCAAATCCTTCTGTCTTGCACTGAGGACTTCAGAGTCTTGAGGACTCAGTCCCTGGCACAGCTGGACATCCTTTTCCCAACCCTTCACAAACCAGAGAGAAGAGCAGGGGAAAGGCTTTTGAGGACCCGACACAAAACAATCTGAGTACATTAAACCATATCAGCTAGTAAGGAATTCATGTTTCATAGACAACATGACAAAACAGCATGCAAAGACAGGGGATTGGACATCCCTCAGTCCCCAACTCAGAGGCCTATCCCATCTGGGGTGACAGCCATGACAGCATGTCCTCAGACTGCCCGGATGAGAACTGCATTTACACCGAGGGAGGAACATGTGACTGAGGAGTGTGGCTTGGCCAGAAATCCAGAGGCAGAGATCCTCTTCAAGACTTGGCATGTCTGGTCAGGCAGAACATGTCCTGGCTTTAGAGCAGTTCTATTATTTGGAACCCTGATCCCAGTGTTTGCAAGGTGGGAGATCATGAAAGCAGTGATGGGAACAGTTACATGAAGCTGCTCAAACTTACAAACTTGTAATAAGTTTCAGACTGAGCTTTGGATCAATTCTTATTCCTTCCAGATTGCTTCACTCATCCCTCCTGGGTACTCTTGATCAAATCACAAAAGTGCTGAGCAGATTCTTACAACGTACTTTCTAATAAACCGTTTAGGAAAGCAGAGTTGACAGCATCTTACAGTTTTTTCTTCTTTCTTCTTTTTTAAACTAGCTCCACAGTCTCTGCCAAATTCAAGGATGCCAAGTATGATCAGGCTGTGGATGGCACCAGTCCTTTGTGTCAATCCTCTTCATACTAGATGAGCAGACATGACATATGGGCCTATCCTTAACAAAGTGCACACAAGAAATAAATGGGAGATTTCTACAAATCAGTAAACTTTCAAGTGCAAGATTAACCCAAGGACTGCCAGATGCAGAGAAGAGCTGCTCTAAGTTGAGAAATGTTCTTTTACCTCCAATTTCTGTAAATACATCTTGGAAGGGGGGATGGAGAGGAGAGGTCTCCAAGACCATCACGCACTGCAGTTCATCTCCATGGGCTCAAGTCTGGCAAATCAGCATCTCAGAGTGTGTTCAGCCTCTCAGACACAGCCTACACCTTATCCTCATGTCTTGAGGTTAGTCTAGTCATCAGAACCATCGGGAGAGCACCCTAACTCCCAACAGCCTTCCTACAGTTTCAGGGGTGAAAAGCAGAACTCTGAGTCTGTGTTTGGAAAAATCTGTCTCTCTAGTGAGTGGAGAGAAGCTTAATCTGCTTAGCTTAATGAAGAGAAGGTGAAGATGTGATGCAACTGTAATCTGTTAAGTACTAGCACTGGGAGAAGGCTTTTAACAGCAGAGAGGGCTTTTTAATCCAGTAGACAGGCAGAATGAGATCCAGGAGATGGAAGATGAAGGTGAGCCAATACAGTCTAGAAATAAAGAGCATTTCTTTTGAAACAGTGAAAGCAATTAGCTATTAAAGAACCTATAGAGAGATGCACTAAGTCCCCCAACTCCTGAAGTCTTACACAAAACCTAGTTATGTTTGAAATGATAGGTGTCACTCGGTCTGAAATGAGAGAAACCTGACAGAATTTCATACCACAGAGAAACCAGGATAGCTGTTTTATAAAAGACCTGCTAAAAAAAGATCCATGGATTTACCTTTGCTTCCTAAAGGCTTCTGCATGTCTGTTTAATAGCTGTCACCTTCCAGCCATGAGTTGTGCATCATGTGGTTACACACATTCTCCACGGGAGAAAGTTAATCAGGCTCTTAATAGCTTGCACACACTCCTCCTCTCCTGCTTCAATTTTCAAGGGCCCTAAGGTAACCATGACCTCTGCTCCACACCTATACATGACCAGAATAACGTGCCTCCTCTTGCAGCCCACCCCCCTGCTCTCTTCTTGCACTGTTTTCTTCCTGAATCTCTTGGGCATAGGCATTCCCTGTCTCTACCCTGGATGCTCTCAGAGGCTGCAAATGCATCTCAACTCAGCCAGAACATCTGGCTCCCAGTTTGGAATGTGTTTTTGTGCTTGCTGGGGTGTGAGGAGGATCTCTGTGCTACTCAGGCTCACACCAAGTCCCAGATGTTGCTCCATTCCCCTCCTGAGAGCAGTTTTTCTGGCAAGCTGCTACACTCTGAATAACAGAAAAAGTTCCACAAAAAAAAGGTCTTACTGGCATCCATCTGGTGACTTGAGGGCCACACGGGCACTCTTGAGAAAATCAAGGACTTTCTCTCCTAGTTACTGCAGTCATGGCAATGACATGTCCCATGGGTTTTTACCATTCTCATTGGAACACTGAGCACTTGCCAGAGACCTTCTTGTCTAAACCCTTTGGGACACTTTGGCAGTCCAGCCCTGAAGGCCAACCCCTGGGCACAACAAGCTTATGCACTAACATGGGCAGAAGTGCGTACATCGGTTCCTATCTGCCCCCGTTTTCCCAGTGACCCCCAACAGTCTGTCCAGTTCTCTAGCTCAAACTCTGTGCAATCCACAAGAACTTAGCATGGAGGCACTCAAGCCAGTGCTCAGCCACACCTGAAATACCGACCTCTGGCCAGAACTGTTGTTTTTAGGACCAGCTCAGCACACACTTTGGCCAGCACGTCAGATACAGTTAATTACTTCAGCAGCACTGCTGAAGACAATTCTTTCCTCTCACCTGCAGTCAGGGCTACCCCATGTCTGCTCTGCTATCAATGCCATCTCTATAGTGTCTCATCTTTCTCCATCGTGACTTGCCTCATCTCATCAGGTATCACAGAGTCTCACCAGGTTTTACTCTTCTGCTTTTAGCATGGTTTGTAATGGGAACAAGGCTTACAACACTGCATAGCTGGTAACACATGGGTCTGTGTATACCCCTCAATAACTCATTTTTTAGTCACTGGCCACTTTCAGCCAAACTTGGCAAGGATAGAAGTGCTCTAAGATAGAAATTGCTTATATGCCATGAAAATAGGGGAATGCATAGAAGAGAGAAACCTTATTAAAAACTGCCAGAGTAGGAAAATCAATGGACTGAGCTAAATTCTTTATTAGGCTCTGGAGTATCCACACAAGATGGAGAGGACACAAAGACATGTTCAGAAATGCCCTCATATCCTGGGAATGGCTTTAGTTCACGTGGTTAGGCAGCAGATAATCTGACTGCAAGGCACAGAGGAAAGCAGCCTTGATCCACCTTTTCTTCAACACTTTCCTGAAAACCCAGGGTCTTTTCCTCCTGGAAAACACAGACCTAAAAACAGATGCCAGGACTGGAGACAATGTTTGCTGAGGCTATTGGTGGAGGATCCTCCCATCTTGAAGACATCTTACAAGCAGGAAGAACACACTGTGGGGAGGTGTCTCTGCCCACGGCAAGGGAGTTTGGGACTAGATGATCTGTAAGGTCCATTCCAACCCCTAAAAATCTGTGATTCTATGATTTTCCAGGCTTCTCTGGAGTTCCTTCTCTGCCTACAAAGCAGCTATGTCAGTCCGTGTGACTGGGTGATGTACTGAGAAACAGAGAGGGCAGAGACTTCACCACAAGACAGACTGGGAGTTTTCCCTCCACAGGGAATCCGTAGGTGTTTGGGGGTTTTACTGCATGAAGAGGGCCCAACTGCCAAGAGCAGAGGGAAATCCAGGGACTGGGGATTCCTGCCTTGTGCAAAGCTGCCCCAGGAGGACAGCACTCCCAGGGCAGAACTGAAGACCTGAGCAAATGGGTCCAGCAACAGCTAACACAGCCACTGGGACTTAAAAGTCATCCCAATGGAGTCACTGCTCTGGCATTAGATTGGGTGTGACTGCACCATGCCCCCAGCCTGACTGGGATCCAGAAAACACAGAGTGCTCCAAGACACACAGCTCCTACTGCATGCAAACATGCTCTGTACAGCTTGGACAGCCACTGGGGTTCTGCTCCTTCATAATGACCTGGTGTTACATGTGGCTGTGATATGATTTCTGGCCACACACTGTCCCCGTCTGAGGCAAATCCTAGATTCCTCCTTGTATTTATCCAGATGCCCAGTAGTTCTCTTGTCCTGGATGCTCCTGGGATAGTGTGATCTGTGCTGTCATGCTTCCCCAGTGCTGCCCCAGGGGTTGTCAGTCACACCTGTATTTAATCTGTGCAAAGCTGGGGCATGCCACACATGAAAGCAGAGTTAAAGACTCAGTAGGTAACACCCTTGGAGGAGAAGAAGAAACTAAACAGTTGCGAGAGCAAGAAAACTCAAGTGCTGGATGTTGCTGCATAAAGCCCATTTCTCAGTGTGGCAGCTTGTCCATGGATTCCCACACCAATATTCCCATCCTGTGCTTGAGCAACCCCAGTCTGGATACTGTGATACGCTCATGTCCCTATCATTCAGATGAGCTCTCCCTGGGGACCATCAAATCTGCTTGTGCTGAAGCTGACACCTATTAACAGCATGGCCGGGGCACTGCTGGGATATAAATCCAGAGATGGGGACTGCATTGGCAGCCAGTGCTGCTGTGAGGGAGGGGTTGGTGTGTGAGGCTGCATCGATGTGCATTTTGCTGGCATAGGCAAACTCACTCTGCCCGTGAAGAGAGCAGCTGAGCTCCAGGCTTGCTGTGTGAACCAGAAATCACTCAGCTGCCTTTAGCTTTGCTGAAAACCTGTATTCCCTCCTGTCAAAGACTGCCAGTACTGAGTCCAGATACAGCCAGAGCCTTTGTCTCAACCTGCAGAGACTGTAGGTGTACCTGGGAGAGGCACTGGTGTACAACTCTGTACGTGGAACCACCAGAAAGAGACTCAGAGTCACTGCGGCAGCACGAAAGCATCACCGCTTGATCCCCAGGGCCTTTGAACTCTGTTGTCAATCTCTGCTTTGTGCCCTCCTGCTCAGAGAAAGAGCATCAAAAGGTGTCAATGGCTATGTAGGTAGAGGAGGAGGAAGGGCTGGGAAGCAGAGCGTGCTGAGGCTCCCAGCACAACAGGAGGAATGGAGAGGGGGATCCTGGAGACATAAACAGCAATGATTTTCAAAGGGAAACTGGAAGAGTATTGTGCAAGGTTTTCCAGTTCTTCCTACCTACCCAGGCTCCCTGTTCACTCAGTGACACTTAGAGCAGTCTCCTGGAAATACATTTTTGCAGTGAGTGCTGCTGCCTTTCATGTTTTCTTGGGCTGTGGCAGCTGCAGTGGGAACAGGAGGGGAGGAGAGCCACAATCAGGTCAGTGCTGGGCCTTGCTCCGCACCCCTAGCACGAGGAGTGGGGAGAAGGCAGTTTTCTTTTGGCTCTCCTGATTAAACTCCAGCTGGCTTTATTTCCCATTCCATCTTTTCTCTGAAGTGCCAGGCTGCACACATGAACTTAGTACTGTGGGGTTACTCCTCCAGAAGAGGTTGCTACATAAATGCAATTATTTTAATGAGAAAACAAGTGGTATGGAAGGATTTGTTCTGAAACCGAGGGAGATAGAGGAGCTTGTCAAAGAGGCATCACACAAATGAGTGCTAGGCATCCCCAGATGTTCCTGGGTTTGAGACCCAAGTGCTGGGCTATACCTGCTTTTTCAGACTAGGAGCTGGGTCTTCAGGGTGGGGTGTGCCAGTTATGATTCTATAAGACACCTTAGCACAACCAACTGCAAAAGAATCAGGTGCGATCAAAAACCAGACAGGAACGCACTTATGGGCATCCACGCCTATTTGAAGATCACAGTTTGAATAAAGCTCCAGGACACAATGAAAAGTTACTTAATGTCAAGGAGATCATGATCTACTGGACAATGAGGCTCATTAATGGGAAGGGCTGGCAAGCTAGAAAGAGTGAAAACTGCATTTCCTGAAGCTGAACTTCCTAAAAAGACCCATATCTAAAGGCAGATCATTTTCTTTTGACAACCCTTAAAGGCTGGGATGTAAGGGATGGGGGTGACTCGTTATGACCTTTTTCCCCCCTTAGTGGATAAGGAAACTGAGGTACAGGCAGTCAATTAAATGGAGATAATCTGTGAATTTCTGAGAGCTAATGTGGAGACACCCAAACTTCTCTTCCAGGCCATAAACATCTGTAGTTAATGACAAAATGTTAATTACTGGCAATCAGCTAATGAGGGTGAAAGCTGAACTAATTTTCTGCTGCCTGAAATGCTACTCTAGATCATGTTTTGCCCATCAGCTGAACTGCTATTTAAAAAGAGGATGAAAAGGAAAAGAAAAAACCCCACATTTTGGCACTTCACTCTGCCTCCTCTGCCAGACCAGATTAGTGTTGGGGGGGGGGGAAATTCTCTGGTGAGGACAAGCCTTAGTTCATTTTCCTGTGTCAGGCAGGGAATCAGCTACGAGCTGAACACAAGACTCAGGCCCTGCTGCCCAGCCCTGCTTCCTACTGAGATCAGCCCAAATGACTTTATGCAAGAGTGGAAATCCTGGTTCTTCCTTATGCTTAGAAGAGGCTCTGCACAACTGTGTTCCCCACAGAAGGACAGGGACAATTTGCTGCCCCTCTTTTCACCCATGCAGGGTCTCAGCCCTACTCAGCTATGGCATGGGGTGCATCTAAATCTTTGTTGCCTTTTGAAGAGGCAGCTGGAGATGAGCCTCCTGGAGCAGTAAGCCAGCACGTACTGCTGCTGTGCATGAGTAACCAGCAGCCATTCTGGAGGAGGCTGAACGCTACCGCTGGGCAGAATGATTCATCTCTATGTCACGGACATGGTAGCAATAGCCCTGTAACAAAAGGCAGAGCCATGGGGTAATTTGTCATTACGGTGACTATCAGCCTTGGACTGAGCAGCCTGGGTGCTCACATCTCCAATGCCTGCAATAAAACCCCTCCATGGCACCAAGGAGGGAAAGACATCAAGTTGGAGTCACTGAGGATCTGGGCCTAGTGGGGACCCTGAACCAGTATATTGTACAAAGCAGTTTTGGATTATGGAGATGAGCTATGGGGTTGGATATTAGCCATCAGTGTCGCCTATGATACAGTAAAACAAACTTTGACACTGTGTTTTTACCCTGTCCTGGGACAGCAGGTTCAAGCCAGCTTCATGCTTAGGGAGCAGAAACACCAGGATGAATCTCATGTGGGGTGAACAGCTAAATGTCCCTTATCCTCCAACTCAGCTGCCATAGACATCCACTTCTGCAAATTGCTAGCTCCAAAATTCACTTTTAAATCTGGTATTTCAGATCAGTCCCAAGCCCTCATTTAGAACCCACATCCCAGAGATTTGTCTGTGGCCTCTTTCCTATGGTCACATTAAAACAGGTTTCTTATGCAGCACATCCCAACTGCTGTCCTGTGATCTGCTCTCTCTACCCTCAGGGAGCCCAGGGCTGGCACCGAAGTGGCTGCCACAGACCCCCACTGCACTCCTCCAATCCAGTGGATACCTTCAGGCACTAATGGCAACAGATGTGTTTTCTGCCCAGCTACCAGCTGAAGAAAACTCCTCCTGATTAAGCTGATTCACAGCTTTTTCTTAAAACTCTCCCCTTTGCAGACTTGCCTCCCCACTGCTGTGATGCTGACTGTCAATCAACTTCTACTGCTGGTGCAATTAATTCCATCTCCCTTTGCAGCCCCAGTTCACTGCATGCAAGGACAGCGATCACATTTCATGCTCTGAAGGGCTTAACACCCTGCTACACACACATACATCCGCACACTAGCAGGGTGGCCAGCAGGGTCTGGATATAGACTGAAGGAACAGGAGGCCTCATAGACGAGGCCACCCTAAATCAGATTTAGGGGGTGAGAGGACAAAGCAAACGTGAGCTGCTCCTGTGCAGAGTGGCACACACTCACCATAACACACATAAGACTCTTAACCATGTCGGGGCAGCATCCACCCCATGGCTCTGCGGGTGAGGGTCCCCTGAGCTCTGCATTTTCTCACTTGGGATGCAGCAGTTGCACCGTTCTGGTAGCTCTTTCCCCAGTTAAAAGCCACCTGCCTTGCAAAGGGGCCAGGTGGAGAGGTAACTGGAGGACAGCAAATACGTTTAGTGTTCACCTCCACGGAGAGTATCCCCTGCCTAGGCACTAAGGCTGGGGGTCAGCAGTTCACGCTGGGCCGGAGCAGGATGGATATGTCTCACCACACAGCATTTCCATGGATGGCTGTGCCAGCCCTGAGCCCGGGGAGCTACGGTGAGCCCAGGGATGGCTTAAAGGGGGAGACCATTTTGCTAAAGCCTGGGACTGGGGGCCAGCACTGCCATGAATCCAAACACCAGTTTCTCTCCATCTTCTGCAATACTCTTCCAGCCAGCTCCAAAGATGCCCAAATTCAGCACATTTCCCAGCAATGCCACCATCCTCTGGGCTGATGCCATGGAAAAATACTTCTGGACTACTGCTGCCAACAGTCCCCAGTTGACTGTAGTGGGAAAATCCTACGGGTTACTTTAGCTTATGATATTCAGCCTACATTTTACAATCGTACTCTCTGGCTCAGCTCAGCAAGAGCAAATGAGCTGTGTGACTGCCATGCAGGGGCTGCTGCACCTCTCACTTCTCCTGCATTAGCACAACATGGCTGGTGCACCTGATGCTGCAAGATCAAGTCAGTAATACTACTGTTATTATCTTTATTAATCAATAATGATATCCTTATTTCCTTCTGTGGGGCTTCGCAGGCATATCCTTTCTTATTTATCCTCTATCTTATTTACATCCCAAACTTGCAATTAGACCTGGGTAAGCGGCTGCCAGCACTGACCCAGCTGCCAAAACCCAGCCGCACTCTCACAGACAAGTCCCTTTCAGAGCAGGGACGATTCAGCTTACTTCAATCAGCCTGTCCGCAAGGAGGAAGCCTCATGGAGCTGGGGCCAAAGCCATCAGTTCCTCTAGACAGCTCTGTCTGAGCTGAAAGGGTTCTAAGTACCTAACGTCCCTCCAGGGAGACACTGAGACATCTGCGGCAGCTGTAAAAATATATAAAATGAGGCAAGGTTTATAGCGGCTATCTTGGGCATGTATGCCTGTGTCTCCTTCTTTCATGCTGTCTGAGGGCTGTATAATTGTCAATGCCTCTACCCTGATGATCTCCCTGGGGAGAAGGGAGACCACAGTGTCCCCAGTGCCCAGACAGGAGCCAATGTGTGGGCAGAGACTCGATGGAGGACACACAGGAGGTGCCCAGTAGAGCAGACATGTACACCAAGTGCCAGGTGAGACATTTCGTATTGACTCCTTCCTTCTTCCCTTCCTCCCTTCC
>NW_008686507.1:0-8498 GCF_000695815.1 Acanthisitta chloris
CCGCCTCTGTTCCCGGCTCTAGCCCCGACTCTGTCCCGGCTCTGTCCCGGTTCTGTCCCGGCTCTGTCCCAGCTCTGTCCCAGTTCTGTCCCGGTTCTTTCCTGGCTCTGTACCCGGCTCTGTCCTAGCTCTGTCCTAGCTCTGTCCCAGCTCTGTCCCTGTTCTGTCCCGGTTCTTTCCCGGCTCTCTCCCCGGCTCTGTCCCAGCTCTGTTCCCGGCTCTGTCCCAGCTCTGTCCCGACTCTGTCCCAGCTCTGCCCCAGGGTCACTTCTCCTGCAGCACCTGCAGCCCTGCACCTTCAGAGGAAGGTTTTTTGGAGCTGCAAGATGAATGTGCATGACAGAAACCCAGACTAAAACCCTCCAGTCTCTGCAGCTGTGTGTCTGATAAGGTTTATCAGAGTTGTTTGGCTGTTCCTTGCTGCTGAGCTGCCACCAGAGAGCAAAGTGCAGTGAGGATCAGCATTTCCCAGGGACTTTTGTCTCAGGAGAGGATTCAGTTCTCATGCTTGAAAGTTAATGAAGTGAGTCATTGTCTTTACATCTCATGTGATTTATTACAGACACACATTGCTGAAACTTTCAAGGGAGAAATACAGACCTTTTGTTCAGGTTTGTGGCTTTGAACTGCTAGGCCGGGTGGGAGATTGCTTAACCAGGGAATTGCTTTGGTTGATTTATGTAATCTATGTACTGAGAACACTTTAGCAGCCAACAGAGCTAATGGGAGCTTTGATCAGCTTTATGGGAGCTAATGGGAGCTTTTTGATCAGTTTTGCAGGTATTCCTCTGCTTTGGCACCAAGGCAGGATAAATTCAGCCTCACCTATAAGGACACATCAGGGTTTTGTTCTGCTGGAGCAGTGAGGTTTGTCTGCACCAGATGCACATGGGCAGCTCTGAGAAAGGAGTAGATTTGACACTCTGAAGAAAGAAACTTCAACTTGTGAAGCTTTGGGAGTGTAGAAAACTTCCTAGACCGACCATTAGGAGGTTCAGGTTGGATATTAGGAAACAGGACATTTCTGGCAGACTTCACACAGCTGCTTTACCACCATTGCCTGGTTTTCTTCTCTCTTCCCTTCTCCCTGTCCTGCGTCGCAGGTCTCGACTCCCTCTGTAGGCAACAGATCGTCATGGCCAGGTTGGGACCTGCCCGAGGTGTCTGTGCCCCTCACCGGGACACAGGTCTCGGGGGCTGCGATGTCCCCTGGGTGATGCCCAACAGCCGCGCAGGGTCTCAGGGCACTCGGTTGGCTCTGCCACAGCATCTTGTGGAGGCTGCGGCTCCGAGTCTGCTCTGAGAGCACCTGAGTCACAGCCACACAGCCACGGAGGCTCCTGAGCTGGGAGGGACCCCCAGGGATCATCAGTGCAACTCCTGCCCAGGACACCCCAACACTGCACCCTGTGCCTGAGAGCATTGGCCAAACACTCCTGGAGCTCTGTCAGCCTTGGGGCTGTGACCACTGCCCTGGGGAGCTGCTCAGTGCCCAAACACGTCTGGGGGAAGAACCTTTCCCAATATCCATCCCAAGCCCCTGACACAGCTCTGTGCTGTATGTCAGTCTTGCTGCAAGGCTGGACTGACAGCATGGGAAGCCCGAGACGAACAGGCTCTGTGTCAGCACCTGCAGTAGAGACATCAGAGGAGTTGAAAGCATCAGAAGGAATTCACAGCAAGCTGAGCCCACAAGGACAGGGCACAGAGCAGTGGGGCACTGAGGAGCCCCCAGAACACCCCACCAGAAATCCCTAGAGCCTTGACAATTCATGCAGCAACCACAATCAGCTGTAAGGTTAAACAACAACTCGGTGGTTGACAGGATGAAAATCTAACCTCAAATTACCTCGGATGATTTTAATGCCACAAAACACCCCCCAGGGAAATTTGTCTCTATGGCTGAGGGTGCAATGAACTGTGCCAAGGCACCACATGCACACCAAGCTCTGTGTGCTGTGCCATCCTGCCCGTGCCCTCTCTGTGCCCAGGTGTGTCACTGTGGGAGGGACAGACTCCCTGCCCTGCACAGGGGTGACACAATCCTCAGGCTGAGCATCACTCTTGCCCTCTGGGTGACAGAGCTCTGCTCAGGGGCAGCAGCAGTGAGAGGCAGAGGGGGAGGAATTCCTCACCCCTTTAGTGCTCATGAGCTTTTGTACAATGCAAGTTTGGATGGGACTCCAAAGGGTGTTTGCTTTTCATCCGAGTGGCTCAGGAAATCTTCTATTTCTTTTCAGAGAACATTTAGTGTGTGACAGAGAAACAGTCCCTCCATTGAGAGGGGATGAATCTGTTGCCCTGTTTGGTTGCAGGAGCACTCAGAGCCACAAAAGCAGCACAAGAAAGACCTTGTTGAGCAGGCAGGAAACCGAGGAAACAGGAGCTGTGCAGGATGTGACCCAGAGGCACAGGAGCAGGTGTGAGTGGCACAGGTTTGCAGTGCCACAAAGCCCACAGAGCTCTTTGTGTGCTGGGAGGGTGCACAGCGAGGGAAGGAGCTCTCAGAGGCATTTCTGAAAAGAAAACTGTGGTAGGAAAATATGTTTTAAGTTCAGCCTTGAGCAACCTGCTCTGGTGGGAGGTGTCCCTGCCCAGGGCAGGGGGTGGGATTGGATGGTCTCTAAGCTCCATCCCAACCCCTAAAATTCTATGATTCTATGGTGACAAACCTTACCACTGTTTGGGAATGACTTGTGTTCCAAGTGAATTTCCCTGTGGGATTTCCAGTTGCCTCTTTTCCTTTGCAGCTTCAGTGGATGTTGTGTTTCCTTCCTGCCTAAGTCACGGTGTAACATGGCTCAGAGGCTCCAAAACTGGTGTGGGACATTGCTCAAAGGGGTGGCAACAGTTTAATAAGGGATAACTATGTGCACCTGCAGAAAGTACATCCCACTGAGAACTTCCTGGTGCTGCTGCCATGGGCAGCTATCCTGAGCAATGTGTTTTGTGCCTCGGGCTGGACGTGGTGCTGGAGAAAACATTGCAGCTTGCTGAGAGCAGCTGCAATGGGTTTGTGTTTAGGCCTCAGAGAGTAGTGCCAGAATCCTACCCCAAAATAAAGACTGTGACAGGAGGTAGGGAAAAACCTTCTCCCCTTGCACGTGGTCAACAAACTGCAGCAGGTGAGTGATGGGGAAATGCCAGGAGAGAGCAGGAATAGCCCTGAGAGCTCAGTCTGGATGGCAGAGATGATACATTCTGCTCTTTGCTTCTGAGGGAGAAAGTCTTGCACGAGCACTGCAGTTAAGAAAATTACAGGGAAAATCCTGTGTGCACTCTGAGATCTTTGCCATTTTCAGGAGGAAGCTCTGAATTCAGCTCTTCCTTCCCTCGATGTTCAGCCCAAGGAAGCTCTGCCACCAGGTGCAGGCCAAAGGGGAGTTTTCTTGAGGAGATGTGCCTGCTTTGCTGGTAAAAGAGCGAAGAGAATTTCCCACTTGGTTATTTGGCTGCTAAAAATGACCACAGAAGTGGATGTGTCCCTGCTGGTTTGACACCCTATGACAAGGCAATCTAGAAATGAGTTCCAAGTGCTGCCACCCCCAAGGCAGAGCCCAGGGATGAGAAAATGTGCAGAGAAGCACCAGGGATTGATTAAAGGGAAAACATGCTTGTTGTTTTCACTTCTAACGTGTAACTTTGATCCTCTCCAGAGACAATGGGACTTCTTCTAGACAAGACTGGAAAGGAGAACTCCAGGGAGACCTTAGAGCTCCTTCCAGGGCCTCAAGGGGCTCCAAGAGAGCTGCAGAGGGACTTGGGATGAGGGATGGAAGGACAGGACACAGGGAATGGCTTCCCACTGCCAGAGGGCTGGGATAGGTGGGATATTGGGAAGGAATTGGTCCCTGTGAGCATGGTGAGGGGCTGGAATAGATTTCCCAGAGCAGCTGTGGCTGCTGCAAGTGTTCCAGGCCAGGTTGGATGGGGTTTGGAGCAGCCTGGGCTGGTGGGAGGTGTCCCTGCCCATGGCAGGGGGTGGGATGGGATGAGCTTTAAGGTCCCGTCTGGGAGTCTGTTCTATGGATTTGTCAGAGCTGTATTTCCAGCCCCAGGAACTCCCACTTGACTTCTCCCAAGCTCATGTTGCTTTTCGGAACGTTCACAGTCGTTATTTATAGAAAAGCTTTTAAGGGAAGTCTCAGATGCTGTAACTGTGGCTCATTCCAGAGAATCCAAAGCTCCATCAGCTTGCCACATTCTCTTACTTCAGGTAAAGCAAAATTCCACGATTATTTAAGCAGTTTTTTGAACTTTATTTTGCATTCTTTGCCTGCTGTTTGTGCTGTTAAAAACCTGACTGCAGTAGATTTCTTTTTGTGATGCATTTTCTGTCTCATCTCTTGCATTGTCAGATGAACCTGGGCTGCAAGATTCCTGTTAGGAAGGTAAGTTGGATGCTTTAGAGACTCTGAGCTGCCAGGAACTCTTTAATCTAGAAGGAATTTTTTCCTGTGAGGTGCTGAGGCACTGGCACAGGTTGGACAGAGAAGCTGTGGCTGCTCCAGCCCTAGGAGTGTTCCAGGCCAGGTTGGACAGGGCTTGGAGCAACCTGGGCTGGTGGAAGGTTGGGTAGGGGTGGGATGGGATGAGCTTTGAGGTCCTTCCAACCCAAACCAGCCTGGGATTCTGTGAATGTATAATGAATGATGTCACAGCCCATGGAGAAGAGCAGTTAGTGCCAGTTGGTGACTGTTCTGGCAGTGAGACACTGGAGATCTCCACTGCAATTTGCACTTCTAACTGACTGAGAGATCTGGTCTGTGTTTGATTTATTTTATTTCTGCCATTGGCAACACCAGAAATTGTGCTGATGTTGCTCAGACTTAAATAAAGGGATTCACCCAAGTCAGTGAAGCAGAGAATCCAACCCCTAACCCTGCCCAGGACACCCCAACACTGCACCCTGTGCCTGAGAGCATTGGCCAAACACTCCTGGAGCTCTGTCAGCCTTGGGGCTGTGCCCACTGCCCTGGGGAGCTGTTCAGTGCCCAAACACCTCTGGGGGAAGAACCTTTCCCAATATCCATCCCAACCCCAGGGCCGTGCCCCGTTCGGGTCTCCACGTGGTGCCGCAGGCAGGGTGAGCTGGGGGTGGCACACTCAGAGTCCAGTGGTCTGTAAACAAATCCTGCTTGTTCTCAGGGTCTCTCTGTGCCTCTGACTCCTCTCTCCCGTTTGTTTTGCCCATGTGGAAAGGCACAGCACTCCCTGTAGCACATAAAACTGTGCAGTGCATGACTCAAGCCTCTCCCACCCTGTGCTTGCTCCTTCCTGGTTTGATACGCAGCAGGAAAGGTCATTTACATGTCATTAATTCTCTTTCAAAAACAGTTGCAACTTGCCTGAGTGTGCAATGAGACCTCTGACTTTCTGCATCAATGCTGAATAAGCCAAGACTAAAATCCTACAGTTACTTGTGCTAAACATGATGAAAGAGAACCCAGTATGAGCCCAAATGAGATTGCTGTAGCCTCTCCTGCCTGAAGCCTCTGTGGCTCAAGGCAGAAGGTTGATTAAAGAGCTTCAGCTTGGACACCAAATGCTTCATTTTTGTCTCCAAAGGAGTTGGTTACCTTAGCTCTAGGTGAGGCTTTGCAATATAAGCTGATTTTCTGTGTATGATGTGGTGGTGGTGATGATCTTCTAAGTCACTTAAAATTCCTCCTTCCACAGTGTGTGTGGGAAGAGCTGCAGATCCTGTGTCTCCTCCTCACAGCTGCCTTCATCACAGTCATGGTGTTACCATTGGAGCTGCTCCTTCTCCTGGCATGCTTTTAAAATGCTGTCTCTGAGGGGAAAAAAACACACACAGGGGACTGGGAACCTCCAAAAACTCCCTTGAATGCACACAGGGAAAGCCAGAAGAGAGACAGGTAGAAAAGCAGAGGGTGAAGGAGGTGGGAAAATGGCAAACAAGGAGATGCTGCCTAAGAATGACATCTGGATGTGAAATAATGCTCATGTGTTTCCAATTTTTGTCTGCCAAGAGGTCCTGGGTTAGTCTGATAGCTTAAAGAACTTGTCCTTGAAATGGTGAGTGCAGAGAGCTCTGTTGTACCACCCTCTGGCAGGAGGTGCAGCCAGGGGGGATCAGGCTCTGCTCCCAGGGAGCAGGACGAGAGGACGTGGCCTCAAGTTGCACCAGGGGAGGCAAAGGTTGGACATGAGGAAAAATTCCTTCCCAGAAAGGGTTGTAAAGCATTGGAACAGACTTCCCAGGGCAATGGTAGAGTCACCATCCCTGGAAGTGCCCAAAAGATATGTGGCTGTGGCACTTGGGGATGTGGTTAGTGGAGAACGTGGCGGTGGTTGATGGTTGGACTTGATGATCTCGATGGTCTGTTCCACCCTGAGTGACTCTGTGCATCCATGCCTATAATCACCGAGAAATTGCACCGTTGTGTAAGAGTCAAGTTGCCTGTGGCAACAGTTTCTTTCCTTCTGTTACGTCTCCTTCCCCTCCCACTCCTCGCTCTAGAAGAAACTCTTCCTGCAGCAAAGCAGGTAGAGAGATAAGACAGTGGAAAAGGAGTCACTCCCCTGCTCTGATGTTGGGTGTGTTCATTGTACATTTACCTTGTCACCTGAGGTCTCTACCCTCTGGCCTGCCCTGCAGTGCTGGCAGTGCCTTGTTTTTATGGATATGGGGGTTCCCTCACCCTTTGGAGTGGAGATCCTGCACTGTTGCCTGGGAGCAGCGTCGTGCAGTGTGTGTGGAGACACAGAGCCACTTGCCTAGAGCCTTTCGGTGGTTTTGGCCCAGAAAGCCAAGGCAAGGTGTGAAGGACACGCTGGAACAAGGCTCTGGTGCAATCACAGTGATACCTGGAGTAAGAGTGTGATGGAGAGAACCAAAGCTGAACACTTTGGCTGTTGAATGTGACATTGCCAGTCAGAGTGAATTGCCACAGGGTTTGGCTTTGTGTGTATGTTGGAGGAGAGAGAGAGGATGGTGTTCAGCCTGGAGGAGAGAAGCTCCAGAGAGACCTTGGAGCCCCTTCCAGTGCCTAAAGGAGATCCAAGAGAGCTGCAGAGGGACTTGGGACAAGGGATGGAGGGACAGGACATAGGGAATGGCTTCCCACTGCCAGAGGGCAGGGAGAGATGGGATATTGGGAAGGAATTCTCCCTGTGAGGGTGGTGAGGCATTGGCACAGGTTGCCCAGACAGTTTATTCTGTAGGACATTGAACTTGGCCCTCCCTGGCACAAGGGCAGGATGCCAGGAGAGAGACTGACAAGTGGGTAAAGCCTCAGCCTAGGATGTGAGGAAAACATTCCCACACTATTGCCCTTTTATCCATTGGCTTTGGAAGTGCTGCACAATCCTGATGTTTCAGCTCACTGTGGGGAGTTGGAGGGACCTGGGCACCCTGGTGGCTCAGCCAGGTGGGCAGTGCAGGTGTCTGTGCTGCAGCAGAGGAGGGAGAAGGCAGTTCTGAGGCTCAGTGTGTTGCAGGCTGAGGCTCTGATCGGTGGTAGGTACCAGGATGGACAGGGGGAGAGCAGCTCCAGCAGGAGCAAGTGGGAATCTCTGCTGGCTGTGCAGCAGGACAGGGACAGCCCCTTTATTACATCCAGGCAGGTCATTCCCTGTCCCACACCGAGTTCTTTGGGCTGTGGTCATGTCCGGATGTGGCAAACCTCAAAAGTGCAAAACATTTCTGTTTGTCCCAGGGAGGTCTGCACAGACCCTGGGAGTGTGGAGGAACTCCTGTGTTTGTTCTCCAACCTGAACAGATCCAGCCCTACAAACACAGGGCATAATGCAAGGAGAGCTCCAGGGAACCCATCCTGAGAATCCTACAAACAGGCTGGTCTGAATGGCTTGGGGAAGTTGTTTGTTGATGGCAAAATATAACCAGGAGCTGAAAGTTCAGGCTGGGTTGGGTTGGTTTTCTCCCACAGTGCTTTTGCCCTTGACTTGCCAGTGTCTTCTGAAGGCTGAGACACCATTTCATTAAAACCAACCCCAAAAGCACACACAAAACCCCCAACACCCCTGAGTGAAGTCTGGGCTTTACCTCAAACTGCATTTTCTTCTTGTTCACCATTTTTCTCAGCATATTGGAAATGCTGAGCGTTAGTGCAGAGCTGTGTCTGCAGTTCTGGCTGGGATCAGGAGCTCTGGGGGTGGTTATTCCCTCCCAGCTCGTGGTGGATGCTGCAGGATACAGATAAGCTGTTGCCCTGTGTGCTCAGTGCAGGATCTCTCTGCCACTGCCCTTCCCAGCCTGAGATGCCTCTGCATTGTCCCTCACTATGGAACAGGCAGGGGAGGTCATTTTATTGGCTCAGCCTCCTCTGAGGCTCACAGAAGTCAATGCTGAGACTGGATTAGAGTTGGGGATCTCTGGTCCCAGCTCATCCTCTCCCTGGAGAGCCACAATCACCATGGACTGCACAGTCCCTGCTCTAACCAAGCCACCAGCAGTGACTCCAACCACCCCAGGAGCTGATCAAGCCACCTGCAGGGACTCCAACCACCCCAGG
>NW_008686507.1:8639-13031 GCF_000695815.1 Acanthisitta chloris
GCAGTGACTCCAACCATCCCAGGAGCTGGCCAAGCCACCAGCAGTGACTCCAACCATCCCAGGATCTGGCCAAGCCACTCCAGCCACCCTTGGGGTCAGGAGCTCCGAGCTGCAGCTCTGTCCTGGCGAGGGTGAGAGCGTGTGCTCTCTCAGTGTAGAAGTTGCTCTGAGTGTCGTCAAGTAATGAGTCATCTCTGGAGGAGGTTGGTGGCGCTAGGACCTCTGAGACACTTCCTCAACCTCCCCAGCACAGCTACCAGGAAACTGGGCAGTGCCTGTGCCTCGGAGCTGTGCCGGAGCAGAGAGCTTGGCTCTCCCTAGGGATCTGCCCTCCAGGAGTTCAGGAATTAGCCGTGAGCTGCCCCAGCTGTCGCTTCGCCACCCCTACATGGGCAGTGCTGGGAGGTAAGAGTGAGGGTCTCGGAGGTGTCTGGAGCAGGTGACATGTCCTTGTGTGTGTGGGAGGGACGGTGTGGTGTCCCATGGGGAAATGCCCATGTTTGCCAGCAGAAGGGCTGGACCTGCTGTTTGCCCCAGGGGCTCTCAGGGTGTGCAGTGGGTGCAGGTGTCATCACAGCCCAGAACTGTGGCCTGCTGACACTGTCCCCTCCTGGCTCAGCACCCTCGGGTCCAGGAGCTCCTCCTCTGGGGTCACTGTGTGCTGGAAACAACCCTGAGCTCTCCGTGTCAGGGCTGGGGTGACTCCACCAAACCCCACCACGTTTCTGTGCTTCTCATCCTCCTTGTAAATACTCAGCTTAGCTGATTAGTGAAGGCACAGAACAGCCCCAAAACAAAGAAGGAACAAACATCTCCTCCCTGACTTCCCCCACACATACCCTGTTTGTGGGAATGCTCATTCCAGTGGTGGGAACTGCATGGATCAAACTGCTGCTTTAGGACAAGGCATGTGAGTGTCACCAGGAGGGAGGTGATTCACTGCTGTCCCCACTGGTGCTGGGTGAGCCACTGGCTGGTCCATGTGGGGTGTGTGTCCTGCACCCCCAGCCCCAGGGCCAGCTGGGCAGAGCAGAAACTGTGCCCTTTGGCAGAGTGAAGGATCCGTCCCTCCCTGGCACCTCCCACTATCTGCACACAGGAGCACGAGCAAACAGTTGTTGCTTTTCACCAGAAATTGCTGTCCTGGAGCAGCAGAAAATGAAGGACCAACTGCCAGAGCTGTTGTCAGTGCTCCTGGCTCAGCCAGCACATCCCTCCTCGGGGCAGGGTGTACCATGGTCAGGGGTAGGGAGCAAACCCTGCTCTGAAGCTCTGTCCATCCTTAGACCTCCCCTCAGACACTGGAAGGGACTGCCCAGGGAGGTGGTGGAGTCACATGCCTGGAGGTGTTCAAGGAGAGACTGGAGGTGGCACAGTCTGGTTGCCATGGTGGTGTTAGGTCATGGGTTGAACTGGATGATCTCAGAGGCTTTTTCCAGCCTGATTGATCCTGTGATTCTGTGATCCTGGAAGGGAGCTGAGCTGCACTCAGTCCCATCAGCCTTTGGCTGTGCCTGTGAGAACAGGCATGGAGCAGCTACCTCACATCCCTGACTTCCCTGGGATGGTACCAGTGCCGTGGATGGGCTGCAGGGCGAGGGGATGGCAGTGCTGGCTAACCAGTGCTTCTGCAACAGGCAAAGCTGCTGCCTGCTCATCCTAACCTTGGGGCAGCTGCAATTGTCCCTGATCTGTTGTTGTGGACAGGGACTGGCCCATCGGTCACCCAGTCCTTGGATCCTCACCGTGATGGAGACACATTCACCAGCAGCGATGCAGAGGAGTGACCCTGACTCACCCTCCAAAAGAGGAATAGAGCAAAGTCATCTCTGCTCCAAGGAGCTGAGTGAGCCCCCACACCTCTGCAGCCCAGCAGAGCCAGGGACACCCTCCTGCTCTGGGGAGAAGTTTCCAAACCCAGCAGTGGGTTTCCCAGGAGAGCACAGCCAGCACTGGGTCCCTGCCCCAGCTCCTGTGTTCACAGCACCAGGAAAACCAGTGCATGGATGAAATCATCTCTCCCCCTTCTCAGCTATTTCTCTTCCCAGTGACTGTTTGGAGTTCTTGGAAACAGAGAGGAACACCAAGCCCTGGGGGTGACTTCATGCTATCCAGGTCTCTGGTATGAAGGAGGAAGGAGAGCACAAAGCAGCTTCACCTACAGTGGACGTGGCTCCTGCTGGATGAGATCTCTGGCAAAGCTGGAGTGGGAGCTGTGGTCACTGAGAGATCCCATCTTCCCTCAGGAAAGGAAAGGAATTGTCTGCCATGCAGCGACAGAGAGAAACTTCAGCTGCAAACGGATCTGGAGGCTCTGCTGGAGTCAGAACAGAACTTACAGAGCTCCTGACTGGACTCTTTGCTGTGTTGTGGCTTTGGGGGTGATGCCACAGTGTGGGGACACACAGCAGGCACTGAGGACACAGCCCCAGAGGGTGGTCTATCTCCCCAGCCCCCTGTGCTGCCAAGGCATCAGGAGAGGATTTTTGCACTGAGTCCCACCATCCACAGCTCCAGGTAGTGGAGCAAACCTTCTGGGAAACTGCCCTGGGGCATAAAGGAGCTGAACAGACCTACTAGCTCCCTAAGGACATTCTCAGTACAACACAGGAGGTCTCAATTCCAGTGTGCTAAAAAAAAATGGGAAAGGAAGGCAGGAAACCAGAATGGCTCAGGAAGGACCTCTTGATAAAACCAAAGTGTGGGAGGGAAACACTTGGGCACTGGAACCAGAGACTTGTGTGCTGGGAAGAGCACAGGAAAACTGCTGGGGTGTGTAGGGATGGGGCTGGGAAAGCTAAGGCATGGCTGGAGTGGAACTTAGCAAGGAATGCAAGAATGTACCTCTATGGGTCCATTGGCCAGAAAGGGAAGGTTAAAGAAGATGTGACCCCTCTTCAATAAGAAGCAAGAGCTGCTGACAACCAACGTGGAAAAGCCTGAGGGACTCAGCTGTTTCACCTCCATTTCCAGTGGTAATCTCTTTTCCCATGTTTCTCAAGCCCCTGAGCCTCGAGGCAGGGACTGGGAGAACAGAGTCCCTCCCACTGTAGAAGATCAGGTTCACCTGAGGAACCTGAATATACGTAGGCCCACAGGACCCAACAAGAGGCAGCCCATGGTCCTGAGGGAATCAGCTGATGCAGTTGCCACTCTCATACTTGAAAAGTTGTGGCAGTCAGGCAGAGTTCTCAGTGACAAGGAGAAGGGAAACACGAGAGTGAAAAGGAGAACCCTGGAAACCACCAAGCAGTCAGTGTCCCCTTGCTGTCTGGTGAGAACGTGGAGCAGATCCTCCTGGAGAGAAGTCAGAACTCATTGAAGAGAGTTCCCCACAGTGTGGTCAGCAGTGAGGGGACTCTGCCCCTCTGCCCTGTGCAGGTGAGACTCACCTGGGCACCAACACAGGAAAGGTGTGGAGCTGCTGGAGTGAGCACAGAGGAGGCCACGGAGATGATCCAAGGGCTGGAGCAGCTCTGCCATGGAGCCAGACTGGGAGAGCTGGGAGTTTTCACCTGGAGAAGAGAAGCTCCAGGGAGACCTCAGAGCCCCTTCCAGTGCCTAAAGGGGCTCCAAGAGAGCTGCAGAGGGACTTGGGACAAGGGATGGAGGGACAGGACACAGGGAATGGCTTCCCACTGCCAGAGGGCAGGTTAGATGGGATATTGGGAAGGAATTCTTCCCTGTGAGCATGGCGAAGGCTTGGAATCGATTTCTCAGAGCAGCTATGGTTGCTCCATCCCTGGGAGTGTGCCAGGCCAGGTTGGATGGGGCTTGGAGCAGCCTGGGCTGGTGGAGGTGTCCTGGCCCATGGCAGGGGTGGGATGAGATGAGCTTTAACATCCCTTCCAACTCAAATTATTCTTTGAATCTGTGATCTTCCCATGGAGGTGACACCAGGAGGAGAAGACCCACAATTCTGAATTGCAAAGTGGTCACGTGCATCCCAGCATGACCAGCATGACCAGCTGGTGGCAGGGGGAGCACAGGGGCATTTTGCCATCATCTCACTGCCAGAGGATGTGACAGTCCCACCTCAGCCCAGCCTTGCCTCTCAGTGTCCCACATTAGCAGAGCCACAGCTGGTGCCTCCTGTGGCCCTGATGGAGCTCCTGAGTCAGGAGGTGAAAACTCAAGTTCCTGGTAAAACCACAATCCTCCCTCCAGGGCAGCTGGTGGGAGGTGGAGCCCACCTTTGGGCTCTGAGACAGAGAGAAGGGGCAGGGGCCAGGACAGTTGGCTCCTGCTCTCACTGCCTGTAGGACAGGAGTGTCCCCAGGACACAGCCAGCACGGACAGGGTTTGCAGCCTGCTCTGAGCCTTTTCCTCCACCCCGTGGTGCAGAGCTGCCTGAAGGACCATGATGGACCATGGATGGTGCTGTGCTGGCCA
>NW_008686507.1:13162-13390 GCF_000695815.1 Acanthisitta chloris
GTGAGCAGGGCTGCACAGGGACACCAGCACTTCCCGCCAGCATCGGGGCGATGAGTACCCCCAGGACGTGACTGGGGAGGACGAGGGCTCCTGCCCACTGCCCCTGGTCCCCAGCCAGGGTTTCAGATGGTCCTTGGGGCTGCCCTGGTGGCCGTGGGAGGCAGAGGGTGGCCGGCTCTGCCTGGCCCTGCTGACACCACCCTCTCCTTGCAGAAGCACTGGCCCCCC
>NW_008686508.1:0-1451 GCF_000695815.1 Acanthisitta chloris
TTTTCCTTCGTGAACCCTGTGGTGAAGTACGTCCTGTTCCTCTTCAACCTGCTCTTCTGGGTGAGTGCTCGGGGCACCGGGACAGCCCCGGGATGCAGCGGGTACACCCATCACCGAGGGCACTGGGACACCCCATGGAGACACTTTCCATCCCCGGGACCTTTGGACCATCCCCATCCTTGGGAACACACCGGCACACTCCATCCCCGGACACCACTGTGACCCTCCATCCCCGGGACCTTTGGACCATCCCCGAGATCGTACCAGGACACCCCATTCCCGAGGGACCCCTGGGGCTGTTCGCACTGCTGGACCCCATGAGGACCCTCCCCATCCCCGGGTTCATCTGGCGCCCCCCATCCTTGGGGCTCCACCATCTCATTCCCAAGTGACCCCTGGATCCTGAGGCTGTCCCCACTCGTGGATCCCATTGGGCCCCTCTCTATCCCCGGGATACACTGGGTACACCCGTCACCAGGACCCATCCCTGGGACTCCTGGAAAACCCTCATCTCCACTGGGATCCCCCATTCCCGAGGGACTCCCACACCTTGGAACTCTCCCCACCCCTGGGCTTTATTGGGACCCCCAGGACTTCCCCATCCCATTCCCAAGGGACTCCTGGTTGCTGGGGCTGTCCACACCCCTGGACCCCACTGGGACCTCCCCATCCATGGAGCCCCCCGAGATCTGATTGACACCTCTCCCTATCGCCCCAGGACCCCATTGGGGACCCCCAGACTGTTGGACTCTCCCCATCACCCAACTGGGACACCTCCTTATCACTAGGGGGTGGGTTCCCCCTTCTCCCCAAGGGTTTTTGGGGTCTTTTGGACTCCCATTGCCTTGTCAGGACCCACCCTGTCCCCATGCAGGTGACAGCTCCCCAGAGCAGTGACAGGGAGAGGACACATAGAGACCCCTCTAGTCCCCAGGGACACCTCATGCATGGAAACCACACAGTTTTCCATGTTTTGGGGCCCTTGTGATACTGCTTTTAATGTTTTTGAGAGGTTCTTGTATTTAGAAGATGTTTTTTATGCTTGGGAGATTTTTTCCTTATGTTTTGTGGATTTTATGAATGTTTTAGGAACTTTTTTACTGCTTGGATTTTTTTGATGTTTTGGGCATGGGTTTTTTTATGTTTTTGGGGTGAATTTGTTTTTTTTTTTCTTGGAGGATCCTGAGGTTTTTTTGAAGGTTATTTCCGTGTTTGCAATCCTACTCTTGAGGAAGTATCTTACTTCTGACAAACCACATCCCTGTGTCCAGCCAACCACAACGGAACAGGGTTGGTGGGGACAGAGGTGGCCACCCAGGAGGTGGGGACAAAAGTGACCTCCCAGAAGGTGTGGACAGAGGTGGCCTCTCAGGAGGTGTGGACAGAGGTGGCCTCCCAGGAGGTGGGGACAGATGTGACCTCCCAGGAGGTGTGGACATAGTGGACACCGG